>NW_024387197.1:3322500-3597500 GCF_900408965.1 Simochromis diagramma | reverse complement strand
AAATTTCTCAATGAATATGGCATTTTCTCTTATTAATAAAGTATAATGCATGTACTGCATGCAACCCAGATCTCTCCAATACCTAATTTAAAAAAAAAAAAAAAAATAGATTTTCTTTTTTCAGTGCGAGGGTCTTTCTCAGTATTATCCATCTCCTCTCGGACTCTTCAGGCCCACAGGTATTAGTTTTGCTGGAGCGTGGAAACAGCTTTTGATAGAGTAAAATGGAGATATTTATTCTATACTTTGAAGGGATTTGACAAGGGGCGAAACATAACTTCTCAGGTATTATCCAAAGCTCCAGTCCCTATTCCAACCTGTTCAGTGTTGGTAGAGGCAGAGGTACCCTCTTTGACCGCTTATTTGCAATTGCTATTGAGAGTATTTCATTAGCCTTTCACTAACCTTAACTCTCTTTATTGACCTCAAGAGAGGCTCAATAGCAGGTGTAATTCAGAGCTTTCCCATGTCTGGGGTGTTGCCTCAGGAAGGGCACCTGGTGCAAAAATCTGCCAGATCAAATACGTGGAGCTGCCTGCTGTGGCGACCCCTTGTGAATGAGGGAGCTGTATGAACTGTTGACACTGACTGGATTAGGACCCAGGAGGAGCGCTATCATCTTGATAGATGCAAGAATCTTTATCTTATCAACCATTTTCTCTGTCAACTTTAATTTTCTCTCCAACTGCTACACCACAGGAAGACTACACTATTAGAATAATAAAATCGACGCTTCTTTAAACTCCTCAATACGCGCAAATTATCTTGAAAATTGTCTTTACTTCCTGTGAAAGTGAAAAAAGGCATATGTGTTAGGTTAACCAGTGATTCTAAACTGGCAGTAGGGATGAATGTGAGCGTGAATGGCTGTTTATGGCGCCCTGCAGCAGCAACTTGCTCATTGGGAGTCCTGCTATCCTACTACCTCCCCTTTGACAGCTGGGATGGGCTACAGCAGCATTTAACCTCTTGTAGACAGCGCTTCCTATCCTTCTCAAGAGGAGAGCTACACATCTCATACAAGTCACGAGCTATCAGGACTCATTATCTGCTCCTAGAACAGTTCTGAACCATGATCGTGACTGTCCCGTCCTCCACAGTATAACTGTATGTGTTCTTCACAGGCGCCTTGTATCGTTTTCTTTTGTGGAAAGTGACAGAACATTTACATGACTATGCTAAGCTTATGCTTCAGAAGAAAAAAACCCCAAAAAACACAAAAAAACAAAAAAACAAAAACACACACTGTACAGTATGTTACCAAAGCCTGAAATTACACACACACACACACACACACACACACACACACACACACACACACACACACACACACACACACCCCAGCTGGACACTATAGGGGGCTACTACAAAGCTTTATTGTAAGTTTCTTGCTATAATTTCTAAAAGCAGGTTTTTACTTTGTTATTAAGGGATTATTAAGTCTAAAGGGATGGGAATTTATACTTCATTCATTCATTTAAAATTTAATTTAGAAAGAGAAGAGGTCTGAATATTTAAATGTTCCCCTCAGCAGGAGTATGTGACAGACCGATTCACGTTTTGTAATTATAAGCTGAGTGTGAGTAAACAGCCTCACAGCAAGAGAAGCTGTTAAAGGTTTCGTAGATGAATGGTAGCGTCAATGAACAGGCAAAATCATCAATTCATACAATTCCCCGTTTAAATGACAGCAATGACTGGAGTGCAACAATAGGAGAAAAAAGCAAAACAACAGAACAAAAGGCCAAATGAGTTCCATTCAGCCATTAATCAAAAAGAATCAGCTCAAAAGGTCCAAGGGCAATACTGCTCTAATTTCGTTTTGGCTATTTTGACAAATTGCATAAGATTACCACCAGAAACACTGAATAAGAAGTCAAACCGTAGGTAATGAAATGAAAAAGCAATGAAAAGATTGTTCAAAATGGAATACAAAAGGAATTACACTGTCTGAAATGGCAGTAAATTCAAGTTTTATTACGCTATTATTTAATAGTAATTATCAGGCATGTGCATTTTCACCCATACAGTTTAACTTGCTTACATAAGCTGATCACTAAGCACCCATCTTTTGCATACAGTCTCGTAGGCAATATACAGATTATATCTATTAGTATGCAAGGGCTAGCCTAGAAAGAAGGCTCTATCATGTAAATGTTACAGTCCTGTGACTTGCAGGCTTTTAATTTGAAGCAGTCACAGGAAGTGTTTGTACTAGGGTTGCTAATCATCCCTGTGTTTTCATGAATGATGACGTGTGTTTTAACTGTGAGCCTCTGGGCATCGTGAAAAGGACAAGTTGTGCAGAAGACTGTAGCTATCTGCCTGATCTCAGTCAAGACAGATTTTCCCATCTCTACCGCGTTAACAGCATAACACAGTCCCTTCACCAAAGCATGTCACTAACTTATCAAACAGAACGTGTTCGAATTAAGGGGCTGGCCTTGAAGCCTGTGTCAATAATGATAAAAACAAAAATTCCTGCAATGAATTTTCTTTTACAAATTTAAATATTTTTGAAAATATTATGCATAATGACAATATAATAATAATACTGTAAACTTGTATTGTATGGTGTCATGTCATTAAGTAACCTGTCCCAAGGCTGAATAAATAGAAGGGTTGCATCAGGAAGGGTCGCAGCATAAAAACTGCACCAAATCAAACTTCTGCGCACATCCGCTGTGACAATCCCTTGGGAAAGCTGTAAATACCACGTCATTAAGTAACCTTCCTATTGTGGATGATTTTATTTTCCCATTAATCCATTTTCTTACACTTATCCAAATCAGGTTTGCAGGGGGCTGGAGCCAAGCCGAGGTACCTGAAGAGAACCCACACACACATGCAGAATCCAAGCAACAAGGCTCCAGTCAGATGGGGGACTCAGACCCAGGGTGTTCTTGCTGTGGTGCAACAGTGCTAATCGCTTTTCCACTGTGCCACCCTGGGTTTGTTTTATTGTTATTAAGTGTTTTCTTTTGTTTTGGGCACACTGCAAATTTCTTAAATAAAATCTGGAGCTTTCTGCAGCAATGATGGCTTTTTCCTGTTATAAATGAACCATCAAGAACATAAAATTCAAGTCGTAGCAGTTAAAACCCAGGTTTATTGATGATATGGGACGGTGCTATAAGTATGTCCCCACTGAGCTTAATGGGACACAAATGACAGGAACTACTAAAGTTTTTAACATTACTGTGCTTTTACTTCCCTGAACAAGTTTTCCACACTTTACCGTTTCTTCCAAGAAAAGGGCGTTAACGATTTCCCCATACAGAGAGTAAGAAAGGGACACACACACACACACACACACACACTGCATTGACTAAACCTGATATGACATTACCTTCTCTATAGAGTGCGTAATAAGCTTTACTGAATCCTGTTACCCAATGCATTGCTCCAACCTCCTCTAGTGTGAGCAATGAAGTGGGGTTAATTAAGTTAACGGCAGATTTTTTTGGCCAAAGAGGAAGAAGTAATAACACGCAAACAATACATGCTAACAGCCTAGCGACCTGTTTGGCCCCGGTTTCACGTCCTCCCTGAGACGTATCAAGTTCAAATGTCACGTCACCATACTGGAGATAGCCACCAAAACATAACTAGCGGAGTGTTGAACGCCAGTACTCACTTTATCTGCTTGGTCATCGTGGAGTTCCGTGCTGTAATTAGCCAGAGGGTTCGAGGTTGACATCTTTAGTCAGGGATGTGTGGCGAATTTACGTCCTTCCCGTCCTCCTACTCTACAGACTTACAGAGAAATTAAATACAAACACAGCTCCCTTAAATAATAAACACACAACAGTGCTAACTTGTCTTAAATTCGTAAGTTAAACTCGTCTTTAAAAACAGAGTTGTGCAAAAAAAAAAAAAAGTCTAGTGAAACTTCCAGCTTCCTGGACCTGGTAGTGTGGTGACGTCAGAGAGAAAGAAGGGCGCCGATTGGCTGCAGAAATATGTCGCGGTGATATCACTTTTCTCCAAAAAATTACAGAACAACAGTGCTGAGGTACTACAAAATTTGGTATCGAAGTGATACAAAGTGAATACAGGGCCAGTATTAAAGATACCAATATCAATACTGATACTGTTACTTTTAAGACAGCCGATATTGGGTAGGGCAGTGTGTTATGATGAATCATCATCAGTTTCCAAATTCATAACAGAATTTAATGACCGCTAAATCACTACGTTTTTTTACTTTCCACAATACTTAACACAACAAAGGACACCATTCAGCCTTTCATGTGTTTTGAAACTTGAATTTAAACGTTTTTTAAATGTGCTATAATATAGGCTATAGATATAATACATGTGACAGTCAACACAAAAAGGTTTTTTCAAAAAGGACATTTTTTATGGTGCATGTTTGAGGAGGAGGATTTTTTTCATTTGCATAAAATAATGCAATAAACACAATTCAGTGAGCTACACACTGAACTTAGAGCAGGGGTGTCCAACTCCAGGCCTCAAGGGCCAGTGTAATGCAGGTTTTAGGTGTGTCCTTGATCCAACACAACTTCTTTAAATGCCTAAATTACTTCTTCAACATGTCTTGAAGTTCTCCTGAGGCCTGGTAATGAACTAATCATTTGATTTAGGTGAGCTGACCCAGGGTGATATCTAAAACCTGCAGGACACCGGGCCTTGAGGCCTGGAGTTGGACACCCCTGACTTAGAGGATAGAGACAACATATCAATCCTAGTATTAATCTGTTACCAAAACCAGCGTTTTAATCGATGCTATCAATATTTGGATTGATCCGCCTATTTCTACAGTACAGAGATGTTTCAGATATGAACCAAACAATAGGAACGCAATTTCTCAGCCGTTTGTTGATACTTTACAGATTGTGATTTTTATACAAGGTACAATAGTGTATAAAATTCACTTCAGGCAGGTTCCAAATTTTATCCAATACCTCAATAATAAACAACTCAAACAAGGAAATAAACAAAAGGAAGGAAATATAAAAAAAGAAACAAACGAAACAAAACAAAAAAACACACATTTTCAAAGATGCTTGGAACAGCCTACCTGGCACTTATAATCCAAATTTCTCTCATTAAACGACTTGTAAACAGTATTGGTGTATGTATGCCCACACTTGATAGCATCGTAGGCCCCCTCTTCTGAGTGATCCTTGCATCACGTGAACATCTATTTATAGAATGATTTCGAAAGTTACGTTTGGTCACGGCGGTATGTGACCAGAGGGATTTGATTGAAGGGCATAGATCAAATGGAAAGACGTGTGGGCAGGTACTGTTATAAGCAGAAATAATATGTTGCTTTTCACATTCTTTTGTTCTGAAACTGCTCAGACAACAACTCAGTAAGTCTGGTTCCTATCTTTAAACAATGTTACCACTAGCAACAATAACAAAATATATAATAAGATCAAAACTTCCAAGAGTATATCTGAAGGGAAGAAGTTCCTGTGGTCTCCAGTAAAATGATGGAACAATATCTTACACAGAACTATCACCATGCAAATCTAACTCACATTAACCCAGTTCGAAACTTCATAACACATCTTTTTTTCACTTACTCAGTGCAGATCAGCACCAAAAACTATTTCACATATAAATCTTCTTCGCACATGACCACACATGCACAGACAGACACACACATCCACATATGTGCAATACCACTAAGTGTAATTTTTCTAACAAAACATAGTATGTAAATTTTATTTTACATAGTATGTTATTCTTTTTATCTTATTCTATTCCATTGTTTTCCTTAATTTTTAGTGCTTGTAACTTCGCACTGTCCACCCAACAAATTTCCCACGTGTGAGGCTGATAAATGCTTAAAAATTCAGACCTTCCTTACACAAGTGGCACTCATTCAATCCTACACAAAGAAAGCAACAAATGTAAGTGCAGTAAAAGCAGTAAGTAACCACCACATGCCCTATATAGTTTATAAAAAGCATTGTACACAGATGTTTCAGTACAACACAGGGCAACCTGATTATGCTGAAGTCGGGTTGTGCTCTTTATCCTGCATGCCTCATTATCATTCAATGAAGAAGAACATCTGGAAGTACTGTCCTTTGTTTTGCTCTTGTCTTCCTCCTCCTCTTCCTCCTCTGCACCTTAGATTGTTCGCAAACAACCATCCGTCTTCCATCACCACATTAGCAACACTTGTTGAGTTTTTGCCTACAAGTGAATTGTTGTGAAAATACATTTGAGAGTGTTTGAAGCAGTTTTGCATCAGGAGCATATATACTGTTTTAGTGTTTACTTACATAACTTGGTCAGCTTTCGGAGCTTTGTTGCTAAAGAACTAACTCTGGCCATGCGCTCAGTGTCCTAAGACAACTTTATGAATCTCATTATTCTGGGAAAAACTTTTCTCGATTTCATCTCATTAAAACAGATTTTGTATCATGAAACACTTTTGATGCACCGCAGATGGCAAAAGTAAACATTACCACAGCACAGATGTTATATCTTAGACCCAACAACTCAGAGTAGTTAATGAATCTCACAGTAGTTACATTTTATTGACCTCCATCTCCGTGATATGTGAGTTTTATTGTTGAATCGAGGATTTTGGTGTCAGATGTTTGCTGCCTTTATAATGCCGTGTAGTATATTTTATCACGAATTTGCTGTGGTGTGACTTTTTGTTTAAAATTCACCTTTCTGCAAATTAACTGGTGTACGAAGGAATTCAATTTTCTGTGTGTTGCCAAATACAAGATAGTTTTTCCACAGAAACAGTTGTACCGGTGAAACAAGATGTTCAAGTCGTTCGGCAAACAACTCTGTTGTTTATTTCAAAAAATGATATTCCTAGAAGTGATTGATGGTTTCCAAACATTTCCTGAAACAATGGGTGTGTGCGGAGACCAGCTCAGGTAAAATGAAAATCTGTAATGCGCCAGGCAGCTACTGTTGTGTAAGGAGGCGTGTTGCGTCATGCGTCAAGTTATGTGAATACTCAGTAACCTCTTAAAGGGGAGGTTACTGAGTATGCGTTGGCTCTCGCTGCTCATTACAGGAATGGGAGGGATACGTACGAGACAGCAATTATCTCTCTGCCTGAGAGACTAGTGTGAACGTCTGATGTGTTCCAAAATTTACATTTTTAGTTTAAACTATGAAATTAAATTGCAAAGCGTTACATTGAAAGTAGAAAATACATGATACGTTTTCATTATGCAAACTGTTTTACAAATGGTGAGGCTAATGTGGATGGGGAAATGTGGCACTGATTTGAGACTGCGTTAAGAGTGGTGACAATGATGTTTCTGATGTGTGAATTGCACTAAAGCGATTGGGGAAAAGTGTAATATAGTAAATTGTGCCTTTCTAAAAAATATGAGCACACAAAGCACTTTCTCCCACAAGTCTCATTCACCCATTAACACACACACACATTCATATAGTGATTTTATCTATACCCAAACACTTTTCAAATAACAGTCAACACACACAAATGTATGTGCCAGGAGCAACCCAGAGTTTATTATCTTGTCCAAGGTCACTTCAAGGGTCACTCTACCACCTGAACCACAGCCTCCACAGATAACTTTTACTTCAGAATAAGAAATATTTTTGTGATTGACTAAGACTGAATTTTTCCTGTTTTGTTGGTCTGAACACAAATGTCATCCACTTGAAATTTGTCACGTAGTGCTGTCTGGAGTTGGCATGGTAGAAACCTGAAGAGCCAAATGCCACATAAAGACATAACTCACAGCATGACCCCTGATCGATATCCCCACATGCCTCTACAAACAATTTGCAGATTGTTTTTTAAATTTTCTTCAAAATCCTAAACACATTCCCACAGACCAACATGATACACCTGTGATTCATAATAATAGTAATGAATGGAGGCTTAAGCGTAACAATTACAATGATATTTCCTAAACGGGACAACTGGCAATTGGTCACGCTCGTTGCTATTGCTTTAATTTAACCAATATAAGTCAATTATGAATTCACAGGCAAGAGGGATCAGAAAGTTGTTAAAAGCATTGAATGGAAATGGAGGCAGAGGAATAAGAGCCTGTAAGAAGAGCTGTAGGTGGAGGCAGAGGAGAACAGACATTTCAGATGGAGTGTGAGAAACCACAATTTTTTCTAAGTTTGCTGATTTTTTTTTTTATCCTTATTTTATGTTTTGTTGCACTGGAAAAATCCAAAAGGGGGAAATCTGCTTAATAAATCACAGTATATGTCAGATATGTCTGATGGACTGCTGTAGAGAGGACACAAAAATAGGACTCTTTGGTGAGTTTAGTCAATGAAAGGCATTTAGTCTGCGTACAAAAGTCTTAGAATAAACCAAGGCCAAAATGAAAAAAGAAAAAAAAAACATAAAATAAAATCCCATAAAAGAGAAGGAGATATGCCGGGGACAAACAGACAATCTGACAAATGGATGAAGCACTGCAGGCTTTCTTCCTTTCTCTTGTTTGTGCCTCTTTTCGCAACCCAAAGCAGGGAGAGGACTCTTTAAACAACTTGTGCTTTTTATTCAGTTATTTGAGACCTTCAGACATTCTGCCTTTTGCTTTTGTCTGTGTGATTAAATAAAAGTATATACTGCCACATTAGCCTGTTGTACAGTTGCGCAATAACAAAACAATTTCTGATGCAGCTGTGGCAAATGTCATATTTCATTTTCATGGCCTGAGGCAAAAGAGCTTTGACTTTTCATGGACATGTATTTGTTTCTTAGTTAGTTTATTGTTTGTATTTGACTTTCATGTATATCTAGAGGTCTATATTTCAGTTCAAGCTGACATTAGTATTCTGGGTTCGGTTTACTTTGTATAGTCGCCTATGTTATTTTCCAAACCTTTAGCCTCACATCTCTGTATGTCAGGTTTGTGCGTGTTAGTGTTTAGTTAGTTATTTCCTGTTTTATTTTGATAGCAGAGTTTGCCTGCTGCACAAAAACCCTCTCAGTGATTGCTTTGGTTGTGAGGTGATTGCCACAGTTACCTGTACCTAGTTTTTTATGTTTGTGTGAAAGTACTTGATTGTAGACAAACATGATCGATCCAAATATCGACAGTATCGATACAAACATTAGTACTGGTGTCAGATCGATACTAGCACAATAAGATTCATGCTTTGTCTCCATCCTCTAAGTTCAGTGTGTAGCTCACTGAATTGTATTACTGTATTATTTTTATGCAAGTGAAAAATGTACATAAAATATAAAAATTTACAAATATACATCAAACATGCACCATAAAAATGTCTGAACCTTAAAATGTGTTTTGAATTTGGAAATTGATGATGATTCATTTCGTGAATCATGGCACACTGCCCCACCCTACATAAGCTGCCTTTATAGGTTAAAAGTATCAGTATCAGGATTAGTAGATCAGTATGAGCAAACATGCTTGAAAAGCTGATTTTGTTTTAACAGTTTTCAGAGAACAGGGTGGAAGGTTGTGAGAAGTGTCTCTTGCCAACCTTGAGAAGGAAGTGTGGTGAAACTTGAACTGTTGCTGGAGCACTTACAGTGAGTGGCTTTAATTTTGAAATATCCTCAGTCACATCTAAAACAGTATAGCTGCTTAAATATTGTTGGAGCTCATTTTATCATTGATAACAAGATTTTTTTCTGTCATCCACCACATCCTGGTGTAATTCTCATGACTCTGACACTCTGTCCAATATCATGTCCTATCCGAGTACTGATCTGCAGCACATTTATAAAACTCAAGCTCTGATTGGTAAGTGCATTTGTTCACTTGGCAAAATAGCATGGCTATGTAGAACCCAGTGTTTATAGCTAATAATGATGTCATATAATAAATGAATACAAAGCAGAGGACATGTATTGATGCACATTGGTTTACACTCAGGAGCTGTGTGTAGTTGTTGTGTTTACTGGCATTTTAAAGCCTCCACAGTGTTTGTGTTTTTAAGTTCTATTTTAAGCATAATCAGTTTACATATAGTGAAATGTGCGATGTAGATAAAATTGCAGTTGCTTTCCAGCAGCCATGCACTTGACACAAGTAGAAGTCCAGTCCAGTATGGGAGTAGATGGGGTATCAAAAACTGACTCCCTGCAGTGCTGATATAATGCAAATCAGCTTTGCAAGAGTTCAATATTGAGTAAAAATGTTTACATCTGCTCTAATGTTAACATGATGGCAACTCCACTTAGTGTTTATAAATGCACACTGATAGAGCTGACTTTGGCTTATTATTATAATGATCTAAATGGTAATGTGTGAGTGCATTGTGTAATCATTTAATAATAATTTATTCTCAGTTTAATTTAAATTGAGAGCCCGAGCCATGGAGTCTAAACAGCATAACTTTCTGTGTTAATAATAACAAGAGGCAGAAGACATGAAACCATCCAAATCAAGAGTTTGGTTCCATTCATGCACACTGCAGCTTTCCACAGTGGTGCAAAAACAAAGTTACTGAGTGGCGTCTGCCCCAAACCTGTACAGACGCTCTGTTCACCCAGTCCAGTTTGTTGTTCTGGTAGGATCAAAGATAATGGGGTTTTATACTAATAACCTCTTATGTCTCCTCTCTTTATCCCTTGTTGTTGTGTTTGTTTCATTGGCTAATTATTCGACTGTTCTAACATTTGTTTTGTATGTTAGTGCAGCTACAGCACTCAGATGTTCCCTTTGGGGCTCAACTTCTCCTAATCATGTCTTAATCTTCACTTAATCAAATGTCTCTGTGTGGTTATGGACCTACTGTAACAATGTGAGCAATTCAACACTGAATGTCGTTATAATGAGTTTGAAGAGGATTTGTTTTCTTGGATAACAAAGACTGTTCTGGAAACGCACGCACGCACGCACGCACGCACGCACACACACACACACACACACACACAGTTAAATCCTTGCCTTAGGTTTACTTTGTATATTTAATAGTTGCTGCTGTGATTTATTGATCATCCTAAAAGTGCAATTTCTCAAAGGGTAGCTGTCAGTTTTTCTCTGACTGGCAAAACACTGAAAAACACAGGAAATATAACTGAAAAAACCACCATTCCTCCATTTTCATACAGCTTACTCAGATTCTTTCGGTGCAGACTTGCAGAGACCTTCCTTACCCCGAATGTTTGAAGTTTTTATTTTTAAGATTTGCATTTGATTTAATCTGTTTCTCAGCTCTCCTTCATACTGCAATTTGCCATCTACAGGATTACACCCAGGAAGTGCTAATTCACTCCAGGATCTTCTAGACCTGCTTTTATGGTCAGGTGAGGTGGAGTATTATAAAAATAATAATGACTTAAATTTGTATAAGGCCTTTCAAGAAACCCAAGAACACTTTACACATGAATAGCAACGGAAAAAAAAGGCTGTACGTTAAGGGTTTTGTTGAAGACAGGTTGATTCTCTTGATACAATTAGACATGGTTGTTTACTGTTAAACACTCTAACCATTAAGGAAACTATCCATCCATCCATCCATCTTCTTCCGATTATCCGGGGCTGGGACTTGGGGGGCAGCAGCCCAAGCAGAGAAGCCCAGTTCTCCCTCTCCCCAGCCACCTCCTCCAGCTTGTCCGGGGGAACATCAAGGAGTTCCCAGGCCAGCCGAGAGATGTAATCTCTCCAGCGTGTCCTGGGTCTGCCCTGGGGCCTCCTCCCAGTGGGACACTGGGTCCTTTCGATGTGAAGGAGCAGCGGCTCTACTCTGAGCCCCTCCCAAATAGCCGAACTTCTCACCCTATCTCTAAGGGAGAGGCCAGCCACCCTTCAGAGGAAGCTAATTTTCGCCGCTTATATCCACAATCTCGTTCTTTCCGTCACTACCCACAGCTCGTGACCATCGGTGAGGGTAGAGACGTAGATCAACCGGTAAATTGAGAGCTTGAGACAGAATATATACAATTATACTTATGAAAATAGAGTTAACAGTCTAAAATCTATGCCCTACGTTAAATTTTACAAAGCCATTTAGTGGACCAGATTGGAGCCTTTCCTAGGCCAATTATGGCCCCCAGGCCTTATATTTGACACCTTTGCTGTAAACTTATTAAATATAAACAAAGAGGGGTGCTCTTTTCATATGGGATGTTATGCCTTGGTTTTTAGTGGTCTAATTCACTTATGGTCAGATTAGACTGTCTGTGGCCCATGAAGTTAAAGGCGGTTACTTCCTTTGTTTTAGACCAGTGGTTCTTAACCTTGTTGGAGGTACCGAACCCCACCAGCTTCATATGCGCATTCACTGAACCCCTCTTTAGTGAAAAATAAAATGTGATTTTTTTACTGGTGCACAAAATGAGCCATGCATGTCATGGCGGAGGCTCTGCCGAACCCCTGAGACCGACTCACCGAACCCCTATGGTTCGATCGAACCCAGGTTAAGAACCACTGTTTTAGACTCTCTTAGCAGTACAAGTCATGTGCTCACTCCTGCTGAATCAGCAATCCCTGATGCAATTTTATTGGATATCTCACATCACTCTGCAAGAAAATAGGACTAGATACATTAAGTACAGTTTATACTCGCAATCTGCCTATTTTCTCTTCCGATGGGAGAATAAAGGACATAGATATGTGCTTCTCTGAGTGAATGAAGACCAAAAAAAGACTGCAGCAAATCAGGATTCATGCTTACACTTACCTGCTTTCACAGAGAAATTTGATGAAAAACATAGTTATGGATTGAACATGTGATGAATGACTTGTGGGGCGAGTGTCCCTTCCCCTGTTGAAATGGGCTGTTGGACTGGAGGACTCTGGTCTTTTCTTATAGTGAAAATAGCTTATTGTAATTATGCACTGTCGAGTGCAGCAGTTAAATACACTGAAGTATGGCAGGCCTCACAGCCTTTTGTTGAAAAGCTTAAACCAGCCCAGAGTCACAGGCCTTCCTATTTAACAAGCTAATTTCTGAGTGTTTCCAAGCCTAACATTAGTATAAAGACAAGCACATAATTGTTTGCCTTAAAAAGAAATCTAAAGCTTGAATATAATCAAGCTTTAGATTCCTCTAAAGGGACTTTTATCAAACCTGTTATTTACTCAGGCTGTATTTTCCTTAGAGTTTTCATATCTTAAAAAGGTTAACCGTTAATTGCAGTGCTTGGTTGTAATGACAAAGTTATCAACTGAAAGAAAAAATATGAATTCCCAGAAAGCTGATTGTGTTCACCCGAACGTTGCATTTTCAGTTATCTTAGAAAATAATAATGAATTCATTTTAAAAATAACCATTTTCATTCTACATTCTAGGGAATTGCGTACATTTACAATCTTTTCACATAATGGCATGGAGACCATGGCGGTTGATGAGAAGCCTACAGGAAGTTAACGTTTTTAAATTGTACAAATGTTGTATTCATTTAGAGATAAATAGCTTTCTATTATATTGTATATTATGTTATACTTGTCAAGGTCTGCGGAGACAGGCCGTGTGTGTGATGGACCCAGGTGCGTACACAAGTGAGTAGACGGGAGTGAACTTAACAGAAAGCGAGCCTTTATTATGGCTGAAGACAAAGTGTACAAACACAGCAGGGATAGCGTGACTAAACTAGACTATAACTAAACTGGGAAAACTAGTACTGTGACAAACTAAGAAGACTCAGAGACTATGGTGATAACTGCAAAGACCGACTGTGGGAACACAGACGACGCGACGCAGACTGCATGAAACACGACTAAATACACATGAGGGATGATCAGGGGAAGTGGCCACACATGGGAGCACAGCTGACACACATGAACCTAAAGACAGGACAGGAGAAGTGAAACTAAATACACTGACATTGAATACAGACTTTCAAAGTAAAACAGGAAACATGGAGATTAGACATGACATGAACTAAACATAACCACGCAGACATGACGCATGACAGGTAGACGCACGAACCAGGGAGACTGAGTACAGGGGAAGATGACAGAAATGACAACATGAACTTGGCAACATAAGACACACAGACATGAAGGGAAAGGGAGGCTTAACACAAGGTTAATATAATTACAAACGAGCTAGAATAACTTAATGAACCTAAACAAACAATAAACATCAAAATAAACTAAAACTCAAAACACTGGGTCGCACGACCCAGGACCATGACAATACTGTGTGATAGACATGTAACCTATCCAGTGTACATCACTGGCAGCTGGGATAGCCAGCACCATCCTGAATATCTCACAGGACTGTTTTCATGGTGTGAAACAGGGATCTCAGTATGATTTTCTGTCATTTATTAAAGATTTGCCAAAAAAAAGAGTTTAAACAGCTGAGAAGAATTATGTGGCTATACTTGTGAAAGTTCCTCTTTATGTGAAGAAAGTAGAAGCTTTGAGAAAAACTTAACTGGGATTTGACTGTTGGAGGTGAAAGAGCATCTGAAACTTCTGATTTACATGAACAATGGGAACCGGCAGAAAAATCCTCCCAGAAAAGCAGCTGTGGAGGTGGAGGAGTTAAAGCAGGCAGGAGACATCTGACATTAAGCTGAGGGTTTGCTTGAGGCAGTGTACAGTTGTCTGACTTGCCCTAAAGACAATAAAGATGCCGAGGTGTGAACATGAAAGCAATTTGTAAAATCTGAAAAGATATGTTTTGATGTGACACATTGTCAGAATGGAGCTTTAATTGAATATGTTTTTATTTTAAACGTCTCCCTGGTGTGAGAAAAGCAGGCCTCTATTAATTCTCCAGACTACTGTTTAAAAAGCCATTGTGTGGATTTCAGCAGTGAGATGTTTTTATATTTGAGGGAGGTTTCCAGATTATGCTAACGAGATAACAACAGATCGCTTGTTGACATATTAACAAGCAACCTGTTGTGTGAATAATGCCGTCAGTACTGGGTCATGGTAGAGATCAGACACCAAAATAAAGCTATGGAAGTGTGAAGGAGGCACTTATTTCTCAGACAGGGATGTTCTTTCTGGCTTAAAATGACTTGATCATCATGGATATGTTTGGCAAATATCTTTTTTTTCTGTGTGATGTTTTGCTTATGTTGGAAAAAGGACTGAAGTCAACTGGATTTATGAAAAACTACATATGAAGAAATTACCAAGTTTGCAAGTATCTTTATGACTCTGTGTTATTGTACCTAAAGTATATTCAACCAGCCTATGAATATCTTGATAGCACTATTATGTTAAATTCATTGTAATATCTGCTGCCCACTTGGTCACTCTTAAATAATAAACTTTTAATGTCAGTGAGACTTTCCCCTGGTAAATAAAGGATATATAAAATTCCATTTACCCCAAACTGATAGCGGCTTCTATGTGACAGGAATGTTCTTTCCTGCTCAAAATTTCCTTTTTTTTCAGTGTGGAAAATACCGGAAGTCCTTTTTGGCACAACACCTGACTCTAATTAAAACCCTCCTGACGCAGGTGTGATCCTCCGCCACGCCAGAGGCCTCTCGCTGTTCTCTTTTACATGGCGCCACGATAAAGAATTAAATCGACCAGGTGGTAGCTTATTTTTATCAAACGGTACTCGTTAAAATGAAGGTACCGGAGGAGGAATCCATGAGTGACATTTTGAAGCGGCTGACGGGCGAGTCCGCGCTCCCTGTCTACTGCAACATCGAGAAGTTCAAACGAGGACGGGACAATTTATACTTCGTAGCCGAGGACTTCAGCGAAACTGTGAAAAAACGAGAGTTGGTCAACGCCAAGGAACGAATGAGAGTGAGTGTTTTTAAAAAGTAACTCGTAACCACAAATGAAGGACTGGTAGCAAACCATTAGAGGGTCCTGGAGCCATTTTTCATCCACTGTGTTTTTTAATTTCAAGCCATTTTCACTGTGTTGAATAGAATATAGCCAAATTTGCCAAACATTATTTTTTTTTAAAACATTTTTAGAATTGCGGTCTGAGTTCATTAAATTAGCTTAAAATAAGCTACAAATATGCATCCACCTTTGGTCCTAGAGCCAAAAAACGCCCCATTGAAAACCATTATAAACGCTATTTTTCATTTCATTTTTCATAACTAAATGTAGTGCCGTCCTCCAAGTGAGGGGGACACTTTGGAGTCCGGGCCTTAAAATTCTTTTTTTAGTTGTCTACCAGGTGGCGCCCTTTTTCATATTTCAGCATTGAAGGAACTCAAGCCAAAAACTCAGATTTTGAGCATGTCTTTCTGCTTTAAAGAGTGGTGTTGTGTCACTATCAATGACCTTTATATTTAAAAATAAAATAAAATAAAATAAAGGTCTTTATGCCTTAAAAAAATAAATAAATAAATTTTTAAAAAAAGAGAGAAACACTTTTTTTTTCAAAAGTATTTTGATGGCCAGACAGCCACACTCCAATACAAACAAATTAAATATAAAAGCAAGAACTAAACGCAAATTAGATTTTATTTTCCCCTTAAAAATCATTTTTTTAAATACAGCTGCGGTTGAATGACCTATGACCTGGAAGTAGTCATTGATGGACAGCTAAGACACCGCATTTCTAAATAGACTCGCATTGAGCAGAAAACGGAGATGCTCTCATCTCACACTGTTAATGGATCATGTAGCGACACCAATTATCTGCAAATTGTGAGCGAAGAGGAGATCGATGGGAACAGCCATTGGAGGATTTCGACAAACTGGCGGACAATGACTAGGCTCCGGACTCAAGTTGTTTACCTACTTTTCGCTCTGTTTACATCCCCAAGTCCTCTAGTTTTATAGTCAACGACAGCAGCACATAAATGTTTATGTTCATCCTTGTAAAATGTTTTTCTGGTTCAAAGTGATCTTGTATTGTTATTTAGACTTTTTTTTTTATTATTATTTTATTTTAGAACAAAACAAGGTAATAAGCATTTAGTGTTAGCAAAACATGATAAACCTGATATGGCACTATATGACATTTAGTGTGCTTCTGCCAAAAAATAATGTATCAAAATGAATGTCAGTTGTAATCTTTGGACCATCCAAAGGCCTAATTATAATAACAAATCAAATATTACTTCAAAAGTATTTCATGAAAAATATTTAAGTTTTTTTTTTTTTTGGCTAAAAAAAAAAAACGTGCGCTCATGTAACAAAACTGGGATTTAAAGGGTTAAAACTCCCGAAATATAATTAAAACTTTATATGAATATTTCAGGGAGAAGTAGTTTTAAAAGACTAATTTAAAGTGGAAAAAATATTAATATATAATATTATAGCACTTTTTATGGTGTGGTTGATTTTTGGCTCTAGGACCAAATAAGGATGTTTTTAAGGACCTTCCAAGGGTTAACAGCTCACTCAAGGAGGGAAGCTGTTAGCAACCTCACAGCTAACGATGCTAGCTGGAAAAATAGATACGTTATTGTTCATTTTGGGAATAATTTGCTAATATTTTCTCAAAATAGACTGACGACTTTATTGTCCAAGCAGAATTGCAAGTTTAATGTAAACATTTCGACTCTCAATAAAGCAATTTTTTTTCCTCAATCTGTGCCACTCCGCCCTACAAGGAGTCCTCGGCTAATGTTTCACACAGAGCTGCATCCCTGAAGCTGCACTACACCAGTAAGGCACATTGTTTGGCGCTGAAGTTCACTCGAAGGCCTGTATCTTGGGTTTTTTAGCAGCTGTGTATTAAGTGCTAAGCATGACCGCTTTATGAATGCATCCTGGCATTAAATGGTCTGAAATGGACTAGATTTTCTTGGAAATGCAGTTCTCCTTCGTTGTTATATTAGAGATGTTGTTTTTGGATGTCTGAACAATACTATTAGAATTAATGATGATGATGATGATGATGATGATGATGATGATAATAATAGCGCTGATATTTGCATAAGTAGTCCTGCTGGGGTGCTGAAAGTTTCCTTTGTGTTTAATTAAAAACTACCTTTTGTATTTCAAAATTGACAAGTCTGTATACAACTCAGTGCTGCTTACGATCAAAGAAGTATGAATACTCGTTTAGTTTAAACCGGGATTTGCTCCCACAGGGCTTAAATTTCTACAAGAGTATCAAATTGTGACAATCGTTCCTGCTTCAAATCCTACAGTTTTCAGTGTTTGCTAAAGCAATTCAGCCTCTCTTCGTTGCAGATCAGGAACTTGAATACGATGTTCTCTCGCTTGAAAAGGATGGTGCCACTGATGCGCCCAGACCGAAAGCCCAGCAAAGTGGACACACTCAAAGCTGCCACAGAATACATTCGACTGCTGCTTGCAGTTTTGCAGGAAACTGAAAGTGTAAGTACTGCGCTCGGCAGGACTCTCTGAAATGACAAGTGTATTGTTTTCCAAGAGCAACACTGCCACTTATTGTGAAATGTTGATCTGTTTTGTTTTCTTTGTTTTTGTTTATTTTAGGATGATGGCAGTGGGACTGATTTCTTAAAGAATGCAATCGCCTACAGTCAGACTGAAGGCCTTGGTAGTGACTTTTGGCAAGTGGATGATGTAAGTGGTGTCTGTTTCTTCAGTAAAGTGACTTGTATCAACCTACTAATGGTGCTAATCCACATTCAGAATGTGCATACATCATTAAATGGAGCGTCACATACATACTAGTGCTTTGGCCTAAGTTCCTGCAGTTTAGTTTTGCATTTGCATGTCTGTTGGGTTGATTTCAGGTTAGTGCGTTAGCCATTAACGCCTATCCCCATTCTTTGCATTTAGAAACTCTTTGCTGTAAGTAAGCCTAACAGCTTCCAGATAATTTATTCTGGCAATATGGCAAAAAGGTCATCACTGCTTCAAGCACTGTCTATATGATCTGGTGAGAGAGCAAGGACGGCAAGCAGTGCTCTGCCCTTGAAGAAAAGACATCTGCCCAAGATAAAGAATATTCTTCTCCAGAAGATGAGGGGCCAATCTCCAAAGAGGCTGACTGCATCACCACTGAGTACTCACCACTGCCTGAATCCTCTTCTTTTGGGGGGGGGCATGGAGGTGGAGGCCGAGCAGCTGATGGAAAAGAACATAGGAGCATTTTCTGAGACCGAGGAGTCGCAACTGAGTGGATCCCTCATGACGGGAAAACCGTGTGGGTCCCACTACTGAAGAGAGACTGCTCTACAATCCAGTACCCACTGGTATCAAACCAGATGTCACCCTGTATGCAGTTCCCTGCATTAGCAGCCTGAGATCTACTTTTGACTTTTTTATAACAAAGGAGATCTTTTAGCTGCTGTGCACCCTTACAAACCTGCACGGGAGGCAAAGGTGTGAGGACTGGAGGATTATAGATGAAGTGGAGATGTGAGCCTAAACCAGATAAAAGCAATACATAGCATGTTGGAGGAAAACACTGGAAGTTCTCTGGAAGTAAAAAGGAAAGGGGTTCAGACTCCAACTGACGGAGGAGCTCCGAGGACAACGTCTTCACTTCGGTCACCTTGGCACTGAGGAACTCCTCAGATGAAAACTGGCACAGGGGAAACAACCCAGAGCTTCCTCCCCAGCTCCTCCAGTTGCAACAGAGGAAGATTTTGTCGGTCTTTGGCTTCACCAAAACTACCACAGCGATATCCCACATGCCAAAGCAACGGAGGAATGCGCTTCTTTTGACAGCGAAACACAAGGAACCAGCAGTCAGTGATGGGGAATAAAGGATGCGGGAAAGCAAGAAGCAATCCTGGACTACAATAGGCACAAATACAGCTTAGATAACTTGGAGGATGTTGGCACTTCAAGTTGTTGAAGGAAAACTAGCTGCTGGCTCTTTTCTCCAATCTCCTGGATGTCTTGGGATACGATGTCTTTGTCCTGCCGGAAACAACTTCACTGAAGTGGGGGAGTCCTCTACAACCTACAAATGAAGAGTGATCCTGGGAGAGCTGGGGCACATGCTGGTGGCCTCAACAGCTGCAAGACACCCTTGTCCCTGATTCTCAGCCACTTCTGCCATTGATCCAAGATACAGTAGTCTGAACCAGGTGTGACCCACACCCCACCAAAAAAATGAAAAGGTGCAAAAGGCGCACCTCCAGGATTGGAACAGCAGCCCCTTGCACCAAGTGTACAGGGTGGGCCATTTATATGGATACACTGTAATAAAATGGGAATGGTTGGTGATGTTAAAGTCCTGTTTGTGGCACAGTATTTGTGAGGGGGGGGGCGCAAACTCCTCAAGATGGGTGGTGGCCATCTAGAAGTTGGCTGTTGAAACCAAGCACACATTGTTTTTCTTGTGACATTACCAATAAGTTTGTGTCACATGGCCCTCTTCCTATGGGGGGGGGGGGGGGAGAGAGAGAAGTTGTATCCAAGATGGCCGACTTCTAAATGGCCACCAATTTTATAGCCTTTTGTAAACTTAAACAAGGGGTGCCCATTTTTGGCCACGAGCAAGCTGAGAGGGAGTTTTTATGTTTTTGCTTTGAGGTTGTCTTCCAGCTAGTGCAGTGGACAAACTGGTGTTTAAAGGGTTAAAAATGTAAAAAGTAATAACTATCTTATATTTATGAAAAGAACTGAAGTTAGTTAAAAGCTTTATGCAGAAAGAATGGTTTAAAAAAAAAAAAAAAAAAACCCAAAAAAACATGAAAATAATAAAAATTACAGACCTTATCTGTTGGCTGGAAGGTTAGTGATTTTGAACAAACCCGGAGGGTTAATACATAATTAATTTTTTTTTTTCATAAAGCCGCAAGCAGCAATAAACCATTCAGTCCTGAGCATAACATAAAACTACATCAGCTCACTGTCAAAAGTGTATAGATATTTATTAAAAAATATTAGCATATTAAATGAAATTATATCTGTTAGTGGAGACTTTTCCAGTGTGTTAGGGTGAGCTATTGACATGTTTTTATGTGAAGCACTTTGTAACAGCGTTTTTGTCTTAAAAAGTGCTATATAAATAAATTTTACTTACTTACTTACTATTGTATCCAACATGAAGTGCAGCTTTTCCAGGAAAGTGCTAAATGAACAGTCGCACTTTTTACCATCTCATTTGATTGTTGTTCTGGTTTAGTTGGTCTTGCTTTACTATAGTTGACCAGTCACGGTTCCCAGAAATGAATGTTTTATCTAACTGTGCTCTTTCTCCCTGCCAGTTGCTGAGCATGTCAGAGGAACAAATTGATGATGGATTCACTTTACCCCCTGAACCGGTGACAGACGATGGAGAGATGACCAGACTGATGTTGCAGCACTGTGTGATGCCAACATACCAGTTCATCATCCAAGTAGCTCCTGATCAGCCTGCGGTAACTCATCAATGTACTTCATGTTTTCAGGGGTCAGTGTTCAGCCTGTCAGTCAAAAAGAGAGGGAACCTCAGTCTGGATTACTCATCTGATTTGAGGCTTACTACTTATGTTTTTTTTTGTTTGTTTTTTAAGTGCAACAGTGCACACATCTGCAGGTCTATAGCTAAGATTAGAATTTTCAGTTGAGTCCCCCGAGGCAAAACAAAGAACTCTGCTCATGCTGAAATGCAGCAGTGTGCTTGTTGACATGGTGACTCTGGTCACTTTTGACCCCATAGCCTGTACTCCGTCCTCCCTTGGGACACACAGTAGTGGAGTTAAAATAAAGACTAGTAGATAAGTGAAATGAAATAGTGTGTGTTTTAAATGTGACCTAATTAAAAAAAAAATAAATAAAAATAAAAAATCTAAAAATGGCACATCTCTAAAATTGGCCAAATAAAACCTCAACACATTAAACTGGCATAATTTAACAACTAAGCCAAAATGCACAAGTGGTGTGTGGAAAAACAAAGTACACCCTTCCTGCTTCCAATCGGAATAAAAGGCAAATAGCAGCTGGCACTGTTAATCGAATACACCTGATTAATTGATCTTCAGGCCCTCTATAAGGCAGGAGTTTCTGGTCAAATTACCTCAACTGTTTTGGCATTCTCAACGCAAAAATGAATATAGTACTAAACATCTGAGGTGTATTGCTACAATCTAAAGGGTGTGCTTCGTGAATGCAGTCCACTAAGGCTACATTCACACTGCAGGCGAAAGCGCATCTAATCTGACTTTTTAGACCCTATGTGACTCTCATCAGATCATGGTATGACAGAGTGAACAGCACAAATCCAACCTGGGTCACTGTCGTATGTGGTACTGAATCCGATACATATCTGATGTTTTAGAAAGAGACTGCTGTTTGAACAGGTCATGTCGCATTAAATCCGTCTTTTATGTCACTGACACAAGACAGACGCCAATTATCAGCGCCGGAGAAGACATCGTGAACGCTTCCTGGACATCCAGTGACACTGTTGGGAAGACAACGTTGGAGAAATGTGAACATTTTATTTGTACTGCATAATCTGCAGATTCTGATTAAAATCTGCAACTGTCCTTTGAAGCACCGCTCCTCTCAAACAGCAATAAGGATCATTATCAGGCCACATGTGAATAACAAAGTTTATAACTTAAAACAAAACTGCGAAACGTAAAGTCTGAAACAAGTCTTCATATTAAGGCCATCAGTCAAACAATATTGTTTGCTCTGGGTTAAAACAGAGCGCGTTGTGTGTGACGTCGTCTTTTGCGCACGCGGCTGCTTTTAGTGTTCACACTAGAGCGCGTTTTCTGTCACATTTTATTTGTAGTGTGAACAAGCAGACAAAATCGGATTTGATAAAAATAAAAAAAAAAATCGGAATTGAGCATTAAGACCTGCAGTGTGAACGTAGCCTAAGTGTGCTCACAACAGTCTTGTAGCTGTGGTGTTGCTGAGTCTATTAACTTTGAGGTACAGAGCTGTTCTGTTGAGAACTGGCTTATATGCAGGTAACACTGGCAGTTATTATATGATCAGATCAGTCCTAGTGGGTGTATGGATTTTGTATTTGTGGACATGGTCCAGTGCATTCTTGTCTGTTGTAGGAAATCAGAGGTTTATTGTAATTTTTTTTTCATTAATCAAGTTGCATACAGAATTTACCCTGATATCAGTGTCACTCAGTGACAGCTGGAGTAACCTTTCAGAAGGAAGATGGGCAATGTTTATGCAGTTCTTGGAAGACAAACCCTGCAAACAATAGGCAATCACATGTTTAATTCCACAAATGATCTGGCAGAAACATTCTTCAATTACAGCTGACAATCAGAAGACAATCAAATGCTGTGCGCTGAGTAGTGCCAACATCTGAAAGGTTCAAGCAGTCCTGACAAGTGCCTGAGCATCTGATTGGATAATTTAGGTGAAGAGGTTTAAATAACGCCAGAGCGAGGGTTTTATCCCCGCACTTGTGTCATTATGCTGTACACAGAACTATTGTGACAAGCAGACTTCAGTTTTCAGTGTTTGTGCATCGAATTATGAACATATAATCCTCCTGGACTGTAAGAGTGAAAAATTGACTTTTATCCAGCAGAGGAAATGCTTAACATTGTAAGGACTTGAACATTAACTTTCTTTTTCTTTTTTTTTTTTTTTTTGGTCTTCCAACAGACGTTTCAACCTTGCTAAGCAGTGTTTACAGCAGCTGATGTGGCCTGATATTGGACACCTGCCAGGTTTGCATTTTGAACACTAATATTAAATCAGTTTACAGAAATGCAAGTGATGAAATGTTGGTGGGATCAGAATTTAATGATCAAGAATGTAATTGACTGCAGATCAAATCAAGTTAGTAAAGGCCCTGAATGATGATTAAATATCATTATTCTTGCTTTACTATTCTAAAAATATATGTGAAGTACAAAATTACTCAGAATGTGTACAAATGTTGCCCCCATGTGGTCTGAATGAGCATCTCAGAATGATTAAGGGTGTGAGTACTACTTTTATATTCTAATTGGGCCTGATTTCATAGAATCTTTGTGTGTAATTGTATGTAATGATGTAATTGCCCTTAATTTCTTTTTTTTTTTCTTCTCTCAAAACACTGGATGTGCATCACATAAAGTAGTCTATAGTTGAGTCTTTTTAAAAGTGTTGTTGCACTGCCCTCTGGTGGAGCATCCACTGTCTAATCTGTAGTTTCTGTTTCACCTCTATGACCAGGGTACTAAAAATACCAGATTAGCTGCCGTTTGCATTGCCGATTTTTAGATTCCTGAATGTGAATTAAGGCTTCCTACAGAAACTTTTATTTAAATGGCTCATAGTTTTAAGCGGACATTCTAGCTAACGCAACAGCTTCCTTTGAACACTCGTGCTTCTACAAGTGGTGTGACGCAGCGCCACACAGGAGTTATTCTCACATCACTGCTGTGAATAGAACTCCAAAAAGGATGTATTAGAACTGTTTAAGAATAGATGGATAATGTTGAATTAATCACTTTAGTCTACTAGAGAACTTTATTTCGTTGTTAAAACATGAAGATGTAAAGCATGTAGTATGTGCTTGTAGTGTCTTATCCTTCATATAACATAAATGATAAACAACGCTGATTAAACACATACATTTAAAGGGAATTTTAAGATTAAATTAACTAAAACGGTTGAGTTAAGTGTTTGGGCTTCGTACTCTTGGCTCTTTGTGTCCAAAGTTGACTATAACTCGAGTGACCTCGACCTGAAGGTCAGAGGTCAACTTGAGAACAAGGTGTAGAGGCTGATGTACACCACTGGCTGCTGCCAGGATTTTTAAACATACTCCTCCATTTTCAGGGGATTAAAAAGTAATTGGACTCCTGAAGTTCATAGGAAGGATAATGACATAATTATTTCAATGGTCAAGAGAACCAAATTCTCAAAATCATGAACGCACTCGAACAGGTAGACAGATCATTGTCAAGCTACAGTCAAGAGACATGTTTGTGAATGTAAAGTCTCTATGTTCACAAACGATCCTGCACAGCAAAATCTCCAGTGTTAAATTAACACTGGAGAGTGTCTATATGGGTCCACACCTCTGAGTGTTAAATACAACACTGAGTGTTAACACTTTTGACCGTGTTATATGTTTAAAAGTAACCTAGTCAGTTTTGAAGATTAACAATGGCTAACACTGAGCAGTGCTGATTTTCTAACACTGGAATATTTCTAACATTTTGAGTTATTTTCCAGTGTTAGAAAATCAGCACTGCTCAGTGTTAGTCATTGTTAATCTTCAAAACTGACTAGGTTACTTTTAAAAATATAACACGGTCAAAAGTGTTAATTTAACACTCAACAGGGTTGTATTTAACACTCAGAGGTGTGGACCCATATAGACACTCTCCAGTGTTAATTTAACACTGGAGATTTTGCTGTGTGGTTTCACTCAAGAACAGGAAGCACAGGTTTGACTTTGCTAGGATACAACTGAAAGAGCCTGATTGTTGTACACATGAAACGAAAGTTAACTTGTAACAATTTGAGAGAAACGTGTCAGCATACAGTCTATAAAACGTGTAGGTAATGTTTTTACATAGCTCATGTGTGGATGCCAGTGAAGCAGTCACTGATGACGTGAATGCTGATAGAAGCAGGGTGAAATGTGAAGCGTACAGACAGTTTAACTTTTTTTTTTTTTTTTTTTTTTTTTTTTTTTTTTTTTTTTCTTCTTCTCCTTTCTCTTCGGGGTACTCGAAGGGCTGGTTATGTTAAAAACTGGGGGCTGTGTGAGCTTAATGTGGTGAGGCTTGGTATTCACTCTGCTCCTAAATATGTTGAGAAAAAAAAAAAAGTGGGTGAATTGCTCGTTTACAGCGTTGAAAACAAAAACGTGCACAGAGCCGTGCATGAAATGAAGCCCCAAAGAATTTGTGTTGAATTGGTTATTATTGAATTACTCAAATTGTTGCAGCCTGAATAGGCAAACATGTTTCTAGTGATTGATAAATGGTATGAATACTTTAAGGAAACAAAGTTGTTGATGAGTGTTGTGATTTTTCTTTTTAGGGTCCTGTTGCTTTGAAGAAAAGGATTGTTTTGAAGAAAGCAGACTTTCATTTGTGGTGTTTTAACCTTTTGGTGTGTTTTTTTTTTTTTTTTTTTTGTTTTTTGTTTTTTGTTTTTTTTGTGAAGTAAATGTTTTGATTCTCATTTTACAGATTGTATCCTTGGCAGCCTTAAAATGTAAAAGGAACTTTGTTTTTGTAATTTCACTTATGAAATGAATTGTTTTCTGTGTAGGCCTATTAGAAGCCTGTTATATACAACACTTGTTGTAAGAGTCATGTAAATGTTAAACTCGTGTTAGTGTTCAAGACGGTTTTCTTTGGGGGGAAAGACTTGTGCTAATTAACAGAATGAATTTGTCACACTGCTGTCACTTGTTAATGTTATTAAATACAAGTGGAAATGTGAAAATGCATGGAAAAATTAAAGACTGTAGTTCTTTGTTTCCTTTTGTTTTGATTCAGCTTTTTTTTTTTTTTTTTTTTTTTTTTTTTTTTAAAAAAAACAACACAAACTTTTTGTTCAGATATTTATATTTTATAAACCCAGCAGTAAATGTTAAAGCTTCATACACTTCAGTTCACTTATAAGGACAATTAAGGTTCAAAAGACCTGATGAATTCTGACCAGGTCCCTCCAGTTCAAGAGTAAATAGACTTTAGAGGTTTGAAAGCCTGTGTGGAAAGGCAACATGTAACACCCCCCCCAATGTTTGCTGCAAAAGATCTTTAGAAATATTTAGAGAAACTGATACTGTTCTGCTTTTCAGGTCTACATGAAGAACATCACTTGAACCCTCATCTGCAAAGCAACATCAGCAGTTTTGTCGGCACAACCTAGCAACTAATTGGAACCTAATGATTACCAATTGACTATTTTTGTGTAGCTCAGTGTACAGAAAGTTGGTGTGTCTAGTTTGTATTAGATTTTATGTCATTTGATGTAATCGTTGTAGCTGGGAGTTCTTCAGCAGCCATATCATCACACTTTCCTTGGGCAGGTTTGAGTAGGTGGATACATTTTGGGTAAGTCATTAATGTACAAACTGAACAACAGAGAGCCCAAAGTTGAACCTAGAGGTACTCCAACGTTTGATTAATCTATTTCCCCCCGTGTGATGTGGATCCTTGAGAAGAGTAAAGAAAAGTCCACACAAATAAGAAGTTAATACAGTCTGTACACCTTAAAACAATCAGATCCATGAGCTCAAGCTACAGTCATCTAGGGTGTTGATACAACTCGTAACCAGTCTGAACCTCAGCAGTTTGTTTCCTGCTGCTGACTCAAGGCAGCAGCAGGAAACAAGCAGAAGTACCAGCCTCTGCCACCCACCACCTATTATTTACATCTGCTTCAACCTACAGTAGCCATGTGTTGCCTCCAGCTGCTCATAACACCCACCTGCTCCCTCATGCAGTTTACGGAGCTGGGAAGGAAACCACACACACCTCCCCATTCAGCACTGTTCGATCCCCATCCAACAGTCTCTTACAAAGACCATTAAAACATATAACATCCCTCTGCTGGCCTAATCTCCACCCCCACAGAGCTGCAGGCACGTCACCTACGGCCTCATTTAACCGCAGTCCAGTTGCTACACCACATGAATGTTCTAAGGACCATCGACGGCCTCAACCTACAGCTTCCTCCTCCACTTGCAGATTAAAGCAGATCGCAGGAGCTAAAGCTTCCACCTACTGCCTCATCCAGGCAATTTCACCAGCACCATGAACCCAAATAGCTGAAAAGTGATGTCATGTTTAAAACAACTGCCAACCCCACACCTACAGCCTCATCCCGCACCTTTAATTTCAGCTGCAGATACCAACAGAAACCTTGAAGCCAAATCTCCTTCAAACAAAATGGTCATGAGTAGAAATGTTCAACTAAATCCTACATAGTTCTAAAGTACTCTTGATGTGATTATAAATACACAGTGATGTGTAAATTTTAAGGACATTAGGCTGAATGATGAAAAAAATCACATTTCTGAAAGTAAAATATCCTAAAAGAGCTTGAGCTGTTTTAATCTTTATATGATCCTTAAAATCCTGACTCTTTTTACCCTAAGGATGAAAAATGACACCCTCCCAAAAACTGCTGTAAAAGTATTACTATATAATACTTTTTTCCACTTTAAATGACTCAGTCTTTTAAAGCTACTTCAGCCTGTGAAATACATTGTAAAATGTTTTATTTTAACCCTTTAAAGGTCAGTGTGTTTACAGAGCTCCACTGTTTTATATCGGAAAAGAATACCAGCAGCGGAAAGTCTAAAAACTACATTTCAAGGAGTGTTTTATTATTTTTATTAGGTCCTAAGATGGGTCAATGATTGGAGGCAACATTGCTTTTCATGCATTTTTCATTTTTTCTGTCATGTCAGATTTTTTTTTAAAATGGTAGCTTTGCAAAAATTGCTGTAAAATGTTATACAGTAATATTTTTTCCACTTTAAATGACTCAGTCTGAAATATCAATATCAAATATTACATTTAATTACATTTTGGATTTTAACCCTTTAAAGGCCAGTATGTTTGCATAGCTCCACTGTTTTGTTTTGTTTTAACAACTTCAGCCTGAAATATAAATATAAACTATTAAGTAGAGTTTTGGGACTTTAACCCTTTAAAGAAGAGGGACTCCAGCTGAGGTGGAGCAGAGGCTGAAAATGGACAGACTGGTCTTGGCATATAAGCTTCCCACATGGTGCTGCCAGCTCTTCTATTTTTTTCCATGCAAAAGTCACACTGCTCTTACATTTGCTGATGAGAGGGGCTTGTAGCAGCACCCTGCAGATTTTAATTGATTAATTGTTTGACTTGTAAACATCCATCTTCACACTCATAGTGCACGATAATTTCCAGAGCATCCTTCTGTAAAGTCTTGCCATCTCCAAAACAACTGCTCCTGCATTACTGCGCATATTTCTAACTATAGGTGCAGTGCAGTTGCATAACAGGCGTGATAACAAGGCTGCTGAAAGTTTCAAAGAAAAAAAGTTGCCTACCACAACACTGGAAATCCTACTTGTAAAAAGGTAAACATAAAATAAAGTTAATTGGGAATGTTTACACAATTAGGAGTTCTCCATATTATTGACTGTTACATAAAGCGTTATTAAACCTTATTGGCAATTTATTACTCAGTACCATCCTCAGGTCCTTCATAAAAGGTGATAAAGTTTGACTGATACAATGTAACTGTCACATCTGGGCTGTGACTAAATGCATAATTCCCCTGTAATTAAATTGAATTGTTTTCAATTATTTTATTTGAAACTACAATAATTATATTTAGCTATGAACACTTAAAGTTCACACTAATAATAAAGGGGGAACAAGTCATTCCTTGAAAAAGTGTATTTATAATGTAAGATTGGAAAATATTGTTTACCCATAAAATTATGAAGAAGTTACGCAGTACTCCTGTAAGTACTTACAGAATAATTCCCTGTAAAATTATGTTTTGCAATACTTTTTTAATTACTCATGCGTGACATAACATTGCTTACACATGACTTAAAATTACCTGCAGTATCATTATTTCTTTGTTTCCTGTAAAACCGTGACTTGTTACTCCCTTAGTGTATCTGCCTTTAAGTATTTGCATCTAAATATAATTCCATGTCACATTATTGAAAATTCCACACAGTTACAGGGGAATTCACATCCTGGCCATATTAAGTGTTATCATAACCTCTATATCCATAATCTTCTCTGGTGATCTGATTAACCTTATTTGAATGGGAAGAAATCAGTTATATAAAATTGCAGGTTGAGCAAATATTGTGTTGGCCCGTAGTGACGTCACGGGGGTCTGTTTTAGTACTTTTTCAAGCTGAGCCTCCTAAAAAACACAAAGGATCAACTGCATAACCTCGTGTAGCAGTGCTTGATTGTGCTGGAGTGGATGTGTCTGCGTGGGGTAAAAACACAGAGTCTTTACATGGTTTCCAGCAGAGTCCAATAAAAGTGGAAGTGACCTGCGGCTCCTTTTTTCCCACCACCTTGTCTTTCTAGTTCAATTACAATCTGACAAACTCAGTTCCAAACACCTACAATCTGCATATTCCTGCTTCTCGGGCTGTGCTGTGTTAAAAACAGAAGGTGGCGCCTGTTTGATGTATGATATTTTCTTCACTTGAAGTGGGCCTGAACGACTAAACAAAAAGACAGCGATAATAAAATCCTCCAGGACTGTGCGTCAAAAGGCTTTACGAGCACAATAACCGAGCACACTGCCAGGATCCTCACTGTAGCGAACTGACTGGGAGTGTTTGGGGTGCTAGACTGTGGACAGGCGTGGCAGTGGGCTGGTCCTGGCTCACTGAGCGATGAAAAAAAAAACAACACAGCAGGGTCGGTTGACTTGGTATCAGCTGAGGCCCTGAAACACTCTGACAAAGGAGCCAGTGCACACAGATTTGTTGCAATTAACTCCTTCACTCTGAGGACGTCTTCAGGCTGTGGGTGTGCCGCACCCACTCAGCAGACACGCTCCCGAGGATGCGCTGAGGTGAGTAGCCCACACTGCTGATATTTACGTGTAGTTATCCACGGAGAAAAGGCTGGGTGTAGTGCGGGGTCCTCCCTGACGCGTGCATGAGCGTTGTGTGCGCATTTCTCTGACGATGCCTGCCTGAACTACTTCATGTTTAAGCTGCTGGTGTTGCGCGTCCAACTCTGTTTTTGCACAATGAAATTAAGAGGCCCACGCCGCATGCAGCTTTCACGCACATTATCCCCTCCTGTAAATGATCTCCGCAGCCAGGCTCGGTGGGTGTGAGGCTGTCTGTTAACAGAGCCTGTAATGGCAGCGCCTCTCTGCTACTTTAGCCACACCGCGTCTGCTTGTCGTTGCTTTCCCTGCGCTGTATTTCGCTCGCTAGCTGTGCTCGGCCTTTATTTGGACTGTAGTTGGGTTTAAATGTGCCTTTGCTGGTTTGGCTCACCGAGGGGGGTGGTGTAGTGTTGTGCTACCGTCGCTGGTCTCTGCCTTTTTGCAGGAGGCCATTACCGGAACCTCCGCGCTGCTGGTGCTGATGCTGCAGTGCTTGCGAATGTTGCTAGGCAGCCATGCAGAGCGCACGCGGTTTGCAGGCGGAAGAAAGGAGGATGCTAAAGAAGGGAAAAACTCGGAAAACAGTTTTGTACGTTAACGTTGACGTTTACAATCCTGTGTTCTGCATGCACTGCTCTGGATCAATTGGCCTGTACGCATCTCCCCCCTCCCCGCCATGTGACACATCTGGGTTCCCCCCCCCCCCCCCTTTTTTTTAATCTCCCCCAGCACAATGGCAGGCCGTGACTGTGGGGTAACACAGTAGTCAGACTTCAGCGATACTGAAAAAAGAAATAGCTGTAAAAGCAATGGTTTGCACACTGTACCCTGTTCAAGAGAAATCATAGCATTTATTGGGGGATTTTGTTTATCATTTATCCATCTATCGAGTAAGACACTGTTGTGGTTATAATGAACCAAAGCACCTTAAAATTTAACTGTATTGTAAGCTGTATGTGAAGATTTTTTGAATTTGGAAAGATAAATAGTTTTTCCTTTTCTTTAATAAAGCAGTGGTCAGGACAAATAGAACGAAATAGATGTGAAATAGTTGTGATGAGGAATTATGATGATGTAATTCACTATGTAAGTTAGAAAAATGTTCAAAAGCATGATTATTTTTTATTTAAAAATGTTTGGGTTTTTTTGTGTGTTTTGTGTAGTTATTTGTTCTTGAACTCCAGATGCAGAGGGATAGCTACTTAGCATATGCTATGTAAAAAGGGTAGGTGCAATGAACTTCAGACACCTTTTCAGCCTGTAACTTGTGTTCATCCTCTTTAATTCAATAATTTGTTGACAGTATGTATTTAAAAGAGCAGTTTGGTGGTGGTTGTAATTGAAAAAACAAAACAAAAAAACTGTTAATCACCAAAACTGGAGCTTTATTTTATACGATACTGGCAAGTGGGAATTTTGTTGTTTGAATTTAAATTGAAACAACTTAAAGAGCATATTGTGCTCATGTCCAGCTCCATACTTTTTATTCTTAGACTCAATTAGCATATGCTGAATTTTTTAATTCATGCATTATCATCCGTGCATTATCACACAAGGAATATTCAATAACTGCAGGATTCAGTAATACTGTAATTAACGTAGTTCACTCCATTTCTTGTGTGTGTCTTCAGCTGCTGGTCTCATGTGCTGAAATGCTTTCTGTGTTGATGTTTTGTCAAGTTGGAGCCAAATTTCCCATTAGAGGCTGCAGAGACATAACTGTCCTACAGAGAATTTGCAAAACTTATTATACCTCTACATCAATCTTGCATAAATGCACTTTTATTTACTGCACACTGCATTTCTACAAGACACTCTTGTGTCAAATGTTTAATATTAATGTGTCCAATCTAAAGTGTAAAATCTCACTGCTACATGTTAGCAAATTGGAGTCAACTAAACTCTGTTTATTTGTTTTTTACCCAGTCCAGCTGGTGTCTTTTTACCAATATTTTTTGTGTGTGTGTTTGTGTATACAAAAATTATGTGCACAATATATTTTAACATACGTCAATAATATTAACACTTAGCAGCAAATCAGGACTAAAGTATGGACAGGTGTCAATTAAACATTTTGTTTGATCTCAGGCTTTTATCCCTGAGTTACCTCAAATCCATCTGAAGTGCATCTGTAGTAGTCCGCTGTTTACCTCAGCTGCCAATATGCCTCCACCTCTATTTACTACAGAGGAGGCTGTAAAACCTTGTGACAGGAGTACAAATCGATGAGTCGATGAAGCTCAGCTGTGTCTGATGGCAGTGATACTGAGGTGAGTTGTTGAGGACATGCTTTTTTTTTGTTGAGGACATGCTCAACTTTTCTGTCAGTAAGTGCTGCTGTTTTGCTGCTGTTAGCTTCTGTTAGCTGCTGTTAGCCAGCATTAGTGAAACCGTCTTCTGAGGTGGTACTAACGTTGATGGATTTAAAAACTTAGTGGCCAGCTGTCCAGAGACAGGAGAGTTGCATGTCCACACGGCTGACAATAACTGCAACAATATTAGGAAAAAATAAACATGTTTATGCATATTTTTATGTGTTGGAGCCCTGACTCCAGGTTAGGAGATGAGGCTTGAGTTGTGGAGGATGAGGTGGTGAAAGAGAAGTGAGTGGTGGAGATGAAGAGCTAAATGCACAAAAGTTAAATGGTCATATATGGTTTCTTTAAATTAAAATTATTCATAAGGCGTTTTATGCCTACTCAAATCAGATTGCTATGCTTTGGTATGACCTTAAATCAGCCACTTGTGCTTGGAAATCCTCCAATGTGGCTGAATTACAAGAATCCTGCAAAGAAGAGTGGGCAAGACTTCCTCCACAGTGATGTGAAAGACTCATTATTAGTTATCACAAACGCTTGATAACAGTTCCAAGAATGATACAACCAGTTATTAGGGTTAGGGGGCAATTGCTTTTTCACACAGACAGTTAGGTTTGGATAGCTTTTATCCCTAAATAAATGAAATCATTTAAAAAGTGGATTTTGCATTCACTTGTGTTTATGTAATTACAAAATTGCTTTAATGATTTGAAAGATATAAATGTGATAAATATGCAAAACCTAAGAACTCAGCAACAGGGCAAGTACTTTTTCACAGCACTGTAAATGCAAATTGTGATGGAGGACATTAAAACTCAGTGACTGACCACAATTATTCAGTTTCACCACCAAAATCTGTTATGATTTATTGAAGGAATGCTGGTTTGGATTTGCTAAAAAGGTATGAAATGAACTAAATGGAAGGGAAGCCAAAGAAAATGGATCCAGCAATGCAAAATGTTGAGTCAGTGCTCTCTGCCTCTGCGCTGCTGGATGTGAATGCTCAGACACAATGACTTAAAACCACTCGATGATAGCTTTGTCTGCTGCAAATCTAACCCTCAAATGTGGAAAATAATGCACTACAAGCTCCGTGTCTTTAAAAGAGAAATGCGTGTTTAGTTTCCGGGGTTTGATTTTAAGGATAAACATTGAAGAAAAAATCCTTAAAAAAGCAGAACGAGATTCACTTAAAAATGATCGTTTCCTGTCTGATTTCACTGTTTGGTTAGAAAGTACTGATTCAGCTGTAGAACTCAGGAAGTCATCTTGAGCTTTCGTGAAACAAAAGTGAGGTGATGATGCAGCATGTTCAGCCATCACAGGGAGAGTAATGATAGGGGGTGGAGGCAGTGATGGAAGGCCAGCAGCCAGAAGTCCATGTCTCCCTTTTAGTCATTAGGATGCTCCCTGGAGAGAGCAGCTTTCTGTCTGGTGCCTGTCAGCAGCTGGGCCCCCTCTGCCCCCTGAGACAGAGAAACACACACACCATGCTCTGGTAGGGAAAAGAGAGAGCTGCTGCTGTTGGTGAAACACGAGCGCCAAAAGCATTAAAACAAACCCATCTATGTGAATAGATGTAGATTTAAAGCAGCAGTGTAGCTTGCATATAATATAACACAGTGTGTGTGTGTGTGTGTGTGTGTGTTTGGGGGAGGGGCTTAATTCTTCAGGGACTGGCTGATGTTTTTGCACAGCTGATGTTGGGATAAGTGCACAGTTTATTCAGAAACTCCATTAAAGGTTTAGTCATCTGCTGCAGCGAGGTGCAGTAATGCACATGTGTCTGCTGCCACTTTCTCTCGTACCTTCAGAGGATGAGAGTGCATCTCAGCTGAGGTTACACAAACAGTGGCATTGCAGTAATGCACCTAATCGAGTAAGTAAGTAATGAAGACAGTTAGTGAGTGGTAGCATTGGAGGGAGGGTGTGGTGTGTGCGGGACCTTATCTGCTCCCTGCAGCAGAGTGTGTTTGAGTGAGGGAGTGGCCAGCTCTTTTCTGAAGATCCTTACGGTAACTCTTTTACTCTTTCTCCAATTACCGAGCCATATCGCATGCTAACTTCCTCTTAGTGGTTCTGCATGTGAGCTCTTACTGCTAATGCTGCATTTTCTATAGCTCTGCATTTCCACCGTCCAGGGCCCCGAGGAATACGGCATCCTTAATGCGAGGGTAGGTTTTTCATCTTAATGCTCCCATTTGAACGTGCAAGGACGCCGAGGCTTAATGCGCAGGCCGGCTCGTTGTTTATTTATCTGCTGTGAAGCAGGATGCTGAAAAACACAGAGGTATTTAGAGCTGAATTGAATTGTACTTAAATGAGCGTGCTGAATGAAGACACAATTGTACTTTAATGTTCGATCGCGTTTGCTTGATCTCTTCAGAGTGTCTCTCTGGGCTGGTGTGAGCAGAGCTCCTGCGTGCTTAAGCTTTAAAAGTTTTTCCTCTCATTTGCATATTTACTTACACTTCCTTGGCTAAGCTGTGATAGGGGTGTCTTTTTAAGCTGAAAAGGATTATGGCTGCTGCTTTAGAATGATATGGGCAGAATATTAAGAATAGGTTATTAAACTTATTTTCATATACTTCTTGGAGTGTATTGTAACTATTTTTTATTCTCCTACTTTACTTTTTAAATCACATCTGCACATCCTGATTGGACTGTCCGTTCTTCCTGCTGGGTGTGAACAGAAAGTGAATATTATGTTGTCAAATGCTCCTTTTCCCTACATATCATTAAAAATTAAATTGAAAATGGTTTACATAAGCTTAAGAGCGCAAACTCTGAATACATCTGGGCTTAGTTTGAATGTCTGGGGACGTGTATGTGACTTTTGCAAGCATACCTACCCTGCCACACCTGGATGGAACGTCTGGATGCTCAGTGGTCTTTCTCAGACTGCACACTTAATTACACGTAATTTTTTTTTTTTTTTTTAAAAAGAGGAAAAGAAAACAAACACTGATTTTAAGTTTAAATATTTTTTGTATGAACTGTTGTGCTACCTTGTGTCATTATTTACAGCAGATTCACAGGGGAGGCGATCCTTTCACAGATTTTAGCCCTAACATCTGTTGATGATATATGGCTGACTCACAGATTTCCCCATACTCTCCACACACGGTCTGTTGGTATCAGCATCGATAAAAATATCAACCAGTGTTATTATTATTAAATATTGGTATTGGTCTTAAAAATCCTATATTTGTCGCTCTCTGCTAATAAGCAGAGTCATGCTGCATTTTGGAGTGAGAGAAGAGAGCAAACCAGTTCTTTTGTTTTGTTTTTGTGGCTACAATTTACAAAGGTCTACTATACACATCATGTGCAGACAATCTGTAACTGCTGAGCCAAACAGTGGACTCAGCTATGTCAGTTTTTAATGTGCAATGCTTGGGTCAAGCACAGGTAGAGAACAACTGACAAAGATGGAGGCAAGAGGGAGAATCCAAAAAAACAACCCAAAATCCCAACATGCCAGAAAGCGTGACAAAATGCTGAGACATTCTGTGAGGGATCGAAGGGAGGATGTATACATCCTGGGCGTGTCATAAGCTGATGGGAGAGAGGTGTGGCTGAAAATTGGTGAGAAAAAAGCAAAGGCATCATGTAGACTTAGCTTAGGTGAGTAATTTCAAAATAAAACAGGAAATTAATGAACTGAGACCACAATCACTAAGTTATTGTGTTGGAAACAGACACAATTTGGGGCGATGGTTTCACACTAACTTGTGCTGGTAAAACTTGTGTGTGTGCTTGTCTCCTCCACACAGAGTGGACCAGGGAAAACAGTTTTTACCAAAATATGAGAACTAATCAACCGAACCTTTTCAAACTCTAGAGAGTCTACAAAAACACGTTTTCAGTCAGTGCAAACATGCTGCCATGCAGTCATCCCAAATCCTGCCTGCATGTTGATGATGCTGTGCATCAATTAAATGTTCCAGTATGTTATAACTTTGCACTTCTCTGCTACTGGAGCAAGAATAGCCCACATTTTTTTGACACTGCCCCCCCCTCTGACAACAGATGCTCTCTGCTGGTAACTGAGAGTCTACCTTCTGTATTGCCACAGACCTGGGTAATAGGTTCACTGCAATACAACTGGATAAGCAGGTGCGAAGAATTGGTAGGTGAGGGAACAGACATATGGAGATTTCTCAAATTAACTGATGTATCACAACAACAACACAGTTTGTGGCTCCAAGATATGCTAGTTTTTTATTCCCCATAAATGCTTCACATCCGTACACAGTATACAGATGTGAAGCATTACTATACAGTCATCCTGTCGTCACACCCAACTGGTCACAGCAGCTGCCCCTCCCTCAGCCTGCTTCTGCTGGAGGTTCCTTCCCACTGGTGCAAAGTGCTCACTCATAGGCGGTCGTTTAATTGTTAGGGTCTTTACCTTAGAATATAAAGCAGCTTGATGTGACTGTTGTTGTGATTTGATGCTATACGAGTAAAATTTAATAGGACTATCATTTACATCAGATTATTTTGCAGACCACTACACTACACCACACCCCATGTGGTGCACTAGAGCTGGTGACATTCACAGTTTGTAAATCGGCAGAAACATTTACATCTCAATGATCAGTGTTACCTGACGGTTTGTAAGCACTTAAAAAGGCCACTGCGATTTACAATTTACAGTTTTTGTAATTAACTGCATTTTTTTCTTTGCAGATCCACCCCTGGTTGTAAGACGCCCACTGCAAAATAGTAAAAGATGAGCAAGTCTCCCACCCCAAAGGGCACCCCGGTGCAGCGCAGTCCCAGTGATGGAGTCTCCGAGGGCCTCCAGTCTCCCCAGCACTCCACCCCCAGCATCGGGCCACAGCATAAGAAACGCATCTCCAGCCTCCTTCAGAGTCCAGTAAGACGTCTGCTCACGTCTGATTTATTCTTTTTCTTTTCCCTCAGCCTCTCTTGCCCTCTCTCTCCTCTCTGGATGTGATTATCTCCTCACAGATGAATAAATCTGGTCTCAAATGCCATGTGACAGCTCCGGTTACAGCCAGTGCTGGACCTCCATGCTGAGTGATTGTGTGTGCTTCTGCATATGGAGTGAGAGTGACTATGAATTACAAGGACGGATGCAATGAGGGTGACTCATTAAATATTTTCACTCACCCTCACCCATGTAACGGACAAGTGTTTATAAAGTTGTGATTGTGCTTAAAGCTCCTGTGAAATTGTTGCAGTTAGACGCTTTTTCAAACACTTGCAGTGAGTTTTAGCTTGTGGGGAAAAATAGAATAGAATAGAATAGAATTCAACTTTATTGTCATTGCACATGCACAGGTACAGGGCAACGAAATGCAGTTTGCATCCATCCAGAAGTGCTTTAGTGATATAGATATATTACAATATATATTAGCAATAATATAGATATGTGAGTATATTACAGAAATGGGTCTATTATGGTATGTTATAATGTACACGGTATGAAGTATGTTGTGAATATTCTATAACTATAAGTATGTACAGGCTGTAGTGAGTACAAGCTATGTACAGGATATGAACAGGATATAAATATGAAAAACTATACAGAATATGAAATAAATAACTTTACAGAATCTGAGATATACAGCTATACAGAAATGGGAACTATGCAAGTTGTAAACAGTTGTAGGGTTAAAAATTATCGAATGTACAGAATGATTATTTACACAGAGCTATACAGTAGTGCAGTTAAGATAAGTGAGATATAATTCCTACAGAGGCTATATAAAGTGCTAGTGGTTGTGAGTGGTGGTTCAGTCCATGTTATTATTGTGTGTTTGAGGGTACAGTTGTCCATTGTGGGTGTGTGTATGTTCAGTCCATGTGTTAACGTGGGTCAGATGTCAGGAGGCAGAGTTCAGGAGTCTGACAGCTGTGGGGAAGAAGCTGTTCCGGTACCTGGTGGTCAAAAGGAGTCAATCCAGTATTCAAATGTTCAAACTGTACAAAAGGAAGTTCAAATAAACATTTTTATGAAGCTGAAAAGATTTTTAAGGCATGATCTGTGTATATGTCTTTGATAATATAGTCATTTATTATCTGTGTTTCTGCAGTCATTTAGAGAGGAGCTGGATGTGCTGATCCAGGAACAGATGAAGAAGGGTGGCAGCTCATCCAATCTATGGGCACTGAGGCAGCTGGCTGATTTCATGGCCTCACATGGCTCTCCGGCTTCCCTGCCCGTCTCCCCCTCAAGTATGTGTTCCACATCTTTTAGTAAATATTTATTCATCCTAGCTTTATGTACATAAACAGACAACATTAAAACTTTTCCGTGTGAAGTGTCTGATACGGATTGTCTCGTTACAGTAAGACCTGAGTGGTTAGGCTGTTCTTGTAGCGTATACAGTGAATAGTACCTACCAAAAGGAGTCCAAGGAAGGGCAAGGAAAGACTCCTGCGGTGGCCAAGGTTCAGTGATGCATGTGGAGAGTGAAAACCTTAATGGTAGCTATGATAGAAAGGTGTCAACAGAGTAATCCCTGCTCATACCTTCCCATGTCCAGGCTTAAAAGCATCTGATGTGGGAAGGTGAACATTAGAAGAGAACAGTGGAAGAAGGTGGCCTGGTCTGCTGAATCACATTCCTTTCACATCATGTTCACTGATCTGGGAACGAGGTGGAAATAGAACGCCTTGTGGGAAGCAGGTCAGGTCACTGATGAACATCCTATGAGGCGGCTACGTTCTTGATGGCGGTTGCCTTTCTCAGGAGGATCTTTCCGCGTGCCTTAAGGAGCACGACGAAGAGTTACAGTACTGATTTTGCCCGTGAATTGTAAATTTGCTGGTAAAAGAAGGCAGATCCATGATCTGTTTGCTGCTAACATTTTAATGAGACTGCAGGAGTTTCTTTTTACTAGTCATACTTCATGAAGAACTTTTCCAGAGTCAAAGGTGTAAGGTTACTGTTACATTTAGACCAGCGGTCCCCAACCTTTTTGGCGCCACGGACCGGTTTATGCCCGACAATATTTTCACGGACCGGCCTTTAAGGTGTCGCGGATAAATACAACAAAATAAAACTAGTACCGGTACCGAAAAAAAGAAGATTTATTCATAACACACGTGAAAAGACCCAGGAAAACCGAGTTAATGATAAAAACGATAAAAACGATAACAAAATAACGCTGAAAACTGATAAAAACCCTGAAAACCATACATTTCACACCTGAGCCTCAACTCTCACGGCCTGGTACCAAACGACTCACGGACCGGTACCGGTCCGAGGCCCGGGGGTTGGGGACCACTGATTTAGACTATTGTTCTTTTCCATTGAGCTACTTTTATTTGCTAGTAGCAAGTGCTAGCACTAAAAGCTAAGTATGCTATTGAATAGTTAAGTGTGCTATTTATTGTTCTAGGCTTGTCTTTTGTAATTCATTACTATCAGTTTGTCCTACAAGCTCCCTGGAAAGTGTTTAGTTGATCCAAAATGCTGCAGTGCGAGTACTGACAGGAACTAGAAAGAAAGAGCGTATTTCTCCCAGGTTGGTTTAATATGAGCATCCACGATAAGTTGACTTTAAGGAAAAGAGCTAAATGAGATGTTATCTACCTATGTGGTGATGATGTTTTATTGAAACGCTTAGTCTTTTGTGTGCAGACCATGAGCTTTACTGCCTCTTTTCTGTCTCTGTCTGCTTTCTCTCTTCCTCCCACTCGCACAGACATGATGATGGTGACACCCATCAATGACCTGCATGGCTGGGAGCCTGGCAGCATGGTGAAGGGGGAGAGGTTGATGCGCTGCAAGCTGGCCAGCACACATCGCCTGTTCGACCTCTTTGGCTGGGCCCAGATCGGCCGCACCTGTCTCACAGTCAGTTCTGCTGCCTTCTCACATTACATTCCTCACTTTAGCCTTATTTCTTTTAAGAAGCATTAATGGAAGCATGTGAAACATACTTATACACTGCCTTCCGGTAAGTTGAACAGGCTGATTAAGAGATTAGGTTGTAGATGTGCTTCTCATAAGTCGCTGAGTGATTTGACAGCAGTATTAATCCATGGTATGACTTAGAATAAAGGAAAAGCAATTATCTGTAGAGGATATTATCTGTGTGATTAAGTGCAAGTAAAATGAAGGAGATGGGCCATATGAACTTGCAGGATAAACACACGGAGTAGAAAGAGGATCAAGGGAACTGGAATTTACCTGCTATATGTGTGAGTGAGATGATATAAATCTGTCTTTCTGTGCTGCATTTTCTTGATTTTTGATGTGTCAATAAAATCATAGACTGTATTCAAAAGATGGCCACCTACTTCTTAATGAATCTTGTTAATGAAACCTACACCTGAGTACTTTTGTTATCGTCATCTTAGTGGACCTGATGAAAGATTGGTGGACCGGGGTGAGAATCTGAGGGACAAATCGTAAAGCTTACCCTTAAGTCACCTTATTGTACTGCAGACAAAATAAAGTTAATTAAAATCATTACAATAAAGTTGTATTCTAAAAGAAGCTAACGGTTCAAACCACAACCTCAGAAGTAAAGTTTTTACTGAAGTCAGAGAACAAAGGAGCTGAGGGCTATTTTCTTTAAAGGAAACCCCGGCTATTAACACATGTTTGCGCTAAAATATGTACTGTGCTTTCAATAACATATATGTGGTATTAAAATACGCCAAATGTTTTCCTTTTAAGCACATTTTATATCAAACTGATTTACCAGTAGGCCGCCATTGTTATTTACTTCTCAATGCACTCTGGGTAGTGATGTCACACAGTTGAGTTCACAGTTAGCAGCGCACTGGAAATGGCTTCTGTTCAACCTTTCCAGTTTGAACCAGAGCAAACCGAGAGAGAGAATGAAAATAGTCAACCAGCACTTAGTTTAGATGAAGATGAAAACAATCCATCACACGAAGACGCGAGAGTGAGGGAAAACTACTGGTGTCTATGCGGCTACTGCTTGCCAATGGCAGCGGCGACTGAGAGCGTTTGTTGTAAAGAGCTCAGTTCTATCCATGGTATCGCATAACCGCATGATGAAAACATTAATAGAATTCTAATTTTTATTATAAAGTGAAATTACAATATCATTATTTTTACAGATTCTCCATGCAACACCAGTGCACCAAACCTTTGAAGCCGTCTTGCCAAACTAGGTATCCCCGACAGAATTTGTTTCCCCTGCGTCGCGAGCATACACTGGGCTTTCAAAATCATGGACTAACAGTATCCCACGTTCGTGATTTTTAGTTCATAAACACTTCTTATAATTACTAACTACTCCTGACATTTTGGAGATGTTAGCTCTTTATACAGTAAAGTTACAGTGGGATACAAATAATATCAGGCTGATTGTACCACAGTTTGTTCCCCCTGTCCAAAGACTTATTGCTCCTGAAGTTTTGGAGGTTTTAGCTCAGTACAGTTCTGTACAGTTACAGAAGGATACAAATAATGATCAGTCAAAATGTCATTGGTTTATTTAAATAATCCCATCCGTTGTTGTACCAAGGTCCCAACGCAGGGGAAACAAATTCTGTCGGGGATACATAATTTGGCACGACATTGGCAAGCAGTAGCCGCATAGACACCAGTAGTTTTCCCTCACTCTCGCGTCTTCGTGTGATGGATTGTTTTCATCTTCATCTAAACTAAGTGCTGGTTGACTATTCTCATTCTTTCTCTCGGATTGCTCTGGTTCAACCTGGAAAGGTTGAACAGAAGCCATTTCCATTGCGCTGCTAACTGTGAGCTCGATGCGGTGCAACTGTGTGACATCACTACCCAGAGTGCATTGAGAAGTAAATAACTATGGCAGCCTACTGGTAAATCGGTTTGATATAAAATGTGCTTAAAAGGAAAACATTTGGCGTATTTTAATACCACATATGTTATCGTACATATTTTAGCGCAAACATGTCTTAATAGCCGGGGTTCCCTTTAAAGCCCAAAGTGTTTTTGCAACCAGGTGTCACCCCCTGGTGGCCATTAGAAAGAAAGCAGGTTATGTCCATCTTTTATATGCAGTCTGTGTATAAAAGACAGTAGTGTAAGTTTTTTTTCCGCTCTCTCTCACTGACAGCTGCGTGTGAGTAAAGAACAGGAACACTTCCTTGTGCTTCCAGATGGACTGGCCTATAGTGAGGTGACTGGATCCAGTTTGGTGAGTCAGCAGCAACACATGTGACTGGGTTCTTCTGGCTCCATTGTTACTGATACAATGCTACTTTTGATTGTACTTCATTTGTTATATAATTAATGAGTGCTACAGTGGATGTCCAACTGATTTCCTTGATCATTTATTCTTTAAAATTACACTGAGATTAATGACTGAAATATTATTAATGAAAAAGCATACATCAAAGTCAAAGTGCCTGTCGATTTCCAGTAAATCTCATGTCTCAATGTTTACATGCCATAGAACAATATGGTGATAATAATATGGGCATCCCAGAAATCTAGGAGATGTAAGATATTGTGCTACAAGCCTACATGGCTGTAAATGTCATGTTGGCTGCCCTTTACGACAGTCAATCAGAAATCTAACTGAGCAAAATAAGAGCACTGCAACCTCTCATTTAACTTCATTATCATTTTTACCCTCAGAACTAATATAAGAGTCTTCATGTTAAACAAACAGGCACAATTACATTGTATGTGAAGCCAGTGCTTTCAATGAAACTGAACAAACAACAACTTCCTGTTTTGTTTTATCTGCTCTTTCCTGTTGTTCTCATCTGCCACTTAAAACATTCGGTCAGCATTTTTGATCTGACATCTGACCAAATCTCACATTTTTAAAATACAATTATTAGATTATAAACAGATATATAAATAAGTACAGTATAAGTACAAGTTAAAACGATTTATGCATCACTTGCTTGAAGGGGAAAGTGAGTTTTAGGGTCTGGCCACGAAAAGTTGTGCCTTGTGAAAAAAAAGGCTGTTGGCTAACTGTGGAGAGCCCTCTGCCTCAGCAGCCTGAGCCTGCAGACGAAGCTGTGGCTCAGTCATGACTCATTTGCTGCTACAGGCACAAGAAAATAACTCTTCCTCCTCCTCCTCCACTAATCATTGTTATCACCGCAGCCTTGATTTAAGTTCTGACTTATTGAAGTTGCTACCAACACACACTAACTGAAGAACAGAACCATCACTCATGAGCAAAGGTATAAAAGTAAAAAGTGCACATCATTCATTCCCCTACAGCTACATTTGTTACATATGCAACTTGTGTTATATTTTTGCTCTATATGAATTCCACGTTATAGAAATATCTTAACAGGAAGCCTTACTGCTAAATGTGACCCTGTGATGGCGCTGTGCACTTTTACAGGTAAAGGTGAATATCCTGGGCGAAGTGGTGGAGAAGGGGAGCACCAACCTGGGAGTGGACACTGAAAAGTTCAGCCTGCACTCTGCCATCTACTCGGCCAGGCCAGATGTTCGCTGTCTGTTTCATCTCCACACACCGGCTACAGCAGCAGTGAGGCAGCTTTAGAGGACACATGCAGACACAAAACAACTGAATTTTACTCTGTTTATTCCCTAAAATAAGAAGTTTTTTTTAGCACATTGTGACTTGAGTCTATCTCTAGGTTTCAGCTATGAAGTCTGGCCTTTTGCCACTGTCCCATGAGGCACTGCTGGTTGGGGACGTAGCCTACTATGACTACAATGGAGTTATGGAAGAGGAGGAGGACCGAGTGGAGTTACAGAAGAGCTTAGGACCTACCTGTAAGGTGAGCAGACTAAAAGAGTCAACACTGACAGTAAGACCCACATATCTTTGCTCAGTTCAGCAGCTGCTGCCCTTGTGCCTCCCACATGGGTTTCAGAGTGAGTGGAGAGAAGACGTAGGGTGATGTGGTCGTGCGCTGGATTAATTACTGGAGCTGCAGCCTGTCTCCCAGCTGAGATGATTTCATTCTTGTGGTAATATTTCTATTTTATGATACCTTTCAGGTTCTGGTGCTGAGGAATCATGGCATAGTGGCTCTGGGGGAGTCTGTGGAGGAGGCCTTCTACACCATCTACCACATCCAGGCTGCCTGCCAGATCCAGGTAACACACACACAAGCACACAGTACTGACAAACAGCTGACGCACTGGAGATGGAGTGTGTGGCTATGTGAGTGGGAAAATGAAGTATCACGTATTTCAGCCAGTAGCTCTGCACTGCAGTATAAAACACTACAGGTATGTTAGCACGTGCCAAAGCAATTCTGCAGTAATCCTACAGGAGCAGCAGTGAAGCCTGAAGGGAAGCAGATATGTGACTGTAAGGTGTTCAGTCAGGGTTTTTGTAAAACACTGCTGAGCTTGATTAAATCTAAATCATAGATCATATATAAAATTCAGGGTGTAGCCACCCTTAATATATCTGTGGAGTTATTGTGAGGAACACAAAACAAACTTAACTTACATTTACCTACAACAAGCGCTACCGATGGTCCTGATTTTGGCCTCTGCTTTTGCCTCCATTGCCTACTGGATGTCTATTTCTGTTGGCTGTGCAGGCAGTTGTCATAGCACCCAGCCGTCAAAGAGCCAACAGGGACTCCTGAAGTGCATGCTTCGATCACCGGTGCGTTGCTCAGCACAGCTACAGAGCATAATGCATGGTTTAAGTCTCTGCAGCATTTCAGCAGTGGCACAAATACCACAGTTTATTTTTCTGGGTGAAAAAAAGCTTTTTAAGACAGTCAATCAAAGCAGCCGTGCAGTTTGGGAGTTATTGAGATGCTTTTAGCCTCAAGTGGCCGCTGCAGGAACTGCAGTTCCTGGAACTTTGAATTTGCTTCCTTTTCAACCACTGAAGTTGCTGGGATGTGTGTGCATGTGTGCAGAGCAGACCTATGCTAGAAACATAGAAATTGCACTTTTGTCTTCGACTTTTTATTGTCAGGTGTCGGCGTTGTGTTGTGCTGGCGGAGAACAGAACCTGATTATGCTGGACCGTACCATCCACAAACCCACTCCAGCCGGCACGGTCGGCTGGGCTGGGTCCACCTTCGGACCTCTGCATAAGAGCCGCGTTGGGGAGCATGAGTTTGAAGCCCTCATGAGAACTCTGGATAATCTGGTAAACAAGAATCACCCTGAACAGACACGTGTTTCACAATCAGCTCACTGATATTTTTTATTGAACATCAGAATTAGCTGTACATGTAAAATTCTGCACGCATGTTTTGTGGGTTTTACTGTATATTAGACTGTCTGACTTGTACAGAGCAGAAAAAAAATATATGAACGATCTACGTGCATGTATGCAAGGATGTGCCCAAGTTTCTTAAAGATAGAAGACTAAAACGTGACATTTCCACTAGTATTCAGTCCCTTCTGCACCTTTGAACTTCTTCCTCATGTTATTTTTTCAGGGCTACCGCACTGGCTATGCCTACCGCTTCCCTGTACTTCTAGAGCGAACGCGAACACGGAGGGAGGTGGAGGTACCGGCGACCGTCACGGCCTTCCACCAGTTTGATGACGATGGCGTCCACCCAGCGCTGAGGCAGCATCCTTTTGCCCAGCGCCAGCAGCAGGAGAGGACCCGATGGCTCAACACCCCCAACACGTACCAGAAAGTCAGCCAGGAGCAAGCCAGCCCGGGACACCAGCGCACCACTGTGAGGCTCGTTTTAAGTTACTGCGATTGTCTTTAAAACAATCGTCTTTCCCACTAACTGTGCAATACGACATGTCCTATAACTTGCAGCCGGTGCGTTCGAAATACTGTGGAGGATAGAAACTGATTTCAGAGCCCTGGATGTAGAGAGATGAGAAATAATATTTACTGGATATAAGTCTTGGGTGTCCCCTCGAGGCTTCACCTCAGCACAGTGACACAGATCTATTTACTTATCCAATCAGAGGCTAGCAGCCTTACCCTGCTGTAATGCTCAGTGATTCCCTTTAAGCAACAGTAAAGCCTGTTAGAGGGCAGAGCATGTGAGATGGTTCAAAGCAGAGGTGGACACAGGAACAGAATAATGCAACTCCCCATCTTTTCTGCTATACATCTTATTTGCATTACACAAGGCAAGCTGAGCATTTTCCTGTGATTCATATGGAGGCGGATGTAGACAGTGGAGCCGCTGTTTGTGTTTCCAGATACCTCAAGGGAAGGATTAAGCAGAGCTGCAAATGACGAGTCCCTTAAAGATAAAAACAATAGGAGAGCGGCTGTCTTACATCAGAGGGAGGAGCTTGGCTGTGCATCTGTGTTTTCTCTCCTCCTCAGCACCTCCCGCCATCCTTGCTTTCTGCATTGCAGGGGGAAACCCACCAACTCATTTATGACGGTGACAGTGCAGAGTCTGCCCTCTGGTGGCAAAATACACACTGTGTCACAGATTGGGTATAAATATTTAAAGAATTTCAAAAATGGTTTAAAATGCCTCAGAAAAAAGAAAAAAAAAGAAAAAAAACCCCACAATAATAACAAGATGTGAACAACAGGTGAATACTGAATTAGATGATGTTGTGTTGTTGGTTTTCTTCGCCTTAGTGGTTGAAGACAGAAGAGGTGACACAAGCTGGCAGCACAGCCATCAAGATAGAGAACCCAAACCAGTTTGTGCCTCTGTTCACCAATCCCCAAGAGGTGATCGAGACCCGAAATAAGGTAACGCTTCTTTGCTTTTGGCTTGTTCTGTTTCCCCAGTGTCCATATTCCCTTCGGTGTACTGTCACGTGAAACAAAAACAGTTCACAGAACGGCTTTTCTGTCCTCAGATTCGACAGCAGAATCGTCAGGACATGAAAACAGCCGGACCGCAGTCGCAAGTCCTCGCCAGTGTTATAACAGAAGATAGTCCTCCGGTAGTTTGCAGTCTCTCTCTCTCTCCATTACAACTCACTTTTATTTCTTACAGGTTAATCTTCTGAGGTAAAAGCTGTAATTTTGTGCTTCTGCTTGTCTATTAGTCCCCTGTCAGTCCACCTAAAGTCCCACCAGAGCCAGAACCTCCAAACCCCTTTAATGAGCTGACGGACCAGGAGCTGGAGGAGTACCGCAAGGAGGTGCAGAGGAAGCAGGATGGAGGAACCAATGGTACTCTGCTTAGCTTCTAACACACAGCATGTCTAATAAGCTAACACTGATTGTCAAATAAGTGTATACTTAAGTAATATTACAGTTAAATATCGTGACAGACCAGAGAGCCAAAAGTATGCAGACATACTATAAGTGATAGCTGAATATCTTATTCCATGTTAACCACAAGTGTTAACGATAAGTAACAGTCAAATATCTTTTCTGAACTGAGCGTTTTTGTCATATTTCAGACCTGCTCTAAATGACTTGGTTTCCATCAGAAGTTAATGAGGGTGTTCTCTGCTTATGCAGCTACCCTTGGAAAAACCCAAAAACTATTCTAATGTCCATCAAACCACATCTTTATTGATATCTACCGAGGTATCAAAACAGAAAAATTAAGAGTAGAGGGGTGGTCGTCAAATATTGTCTTCATTGTAGTGCAACAACTATTTGGGGAAGGCTAGCATATGTCGTAACGTATCTGCATAGAATTGCTGTCGGTCCACCACCAGAGCGTAAGTGAGGTCGGGTGCTCGGTAGCTTGTGACGATCCATTTTTTGAAGAGAGTTAGCTTGAGCTGGTTAACTAACTTAACAGGCTGGTTCTCGGCCTGTCAGCTAACTGTTTAGCATGTTAGCTTGGTTTTGAACTAAACTCACATTTATACTTGGAACAACTGCCCAATGGCAGCCCACTGCTTCACTGAGTGAATGGGTTAAATGCAGAGAGGAATTTCCCCACGGGGATCAATAAAGTATACATTATTATTATTATTATTATTATCATTATTATTTATTATACATCACTGTTCATATAAAAGTAGAGGCTGGAATTTGGTTAGGAAAATTAAAAATGTTTCCTATGCAAAATATTAGATGAGCTAAAAACCAAAGCTAGCAGAAACAGAGGAGTAAAATACATTTCATGTTATTCTTTTAATAAAGATCATTTTTCTATTATTTTAGTTTCCTAAACTGACCCAGCACCATTTACTGCTATTGCCATAAAAAATGTCTGCATATGTTTGGGAACATGGTGTAACAAAAATGGCTAATTATGCTACTGCTCACTTTCACACGTTATTCTAACCTTCTCATAGATGCTGTGTGTAACATTTAAAAATTCAAATAAATAGTTGCAGGTGCTTTTTAAAAGCATCTGTCGGCTGCTCCCTCATTCACAATGGGCTCGCCACAGCAGGCAGCTCCACATTTGGCTGATTTTTATGCCGGATCCCTGACGCAACTCCCGACATGCTACACACAGCAGCTTTAAGCAAACTCACTTGTGACTGTGGTCTAAACTGTGTTCACTACTCTTTGCCTTTAAAAAAAAACTAACCTTCTGCACAGCTGTCCCCTCACTGTCCCTCACTGCTTGTGTTATTCTTGTTTATGTGCGTGCTGTGTAAGTAGAGGAGGAGGTGGCAAATGATAAGGAGTCTTCCCCCACTACGTCCCCCACAAAGGGCGCTCCTCCCAGCCACCCTCCTCTCTCAGGTGAGGCTCGGCAGAGTGCTGCCTGCCTGCCTGGCTCGCCTCACATACTCTCTGACTCACAGCTTTGCTCCAGATCTTACATGTGTGACTGATGATGTGCTGCTTCTATCCTCTCATGCTTCAGATACTCACTGACAGCCGTGCTACTCCTCCTCTCCTCGTATGCAGCAGATACTAACTGTGTGCGCTTTAAGCACACATTTGGTAGATCTGAGTCAGATCTGCATTCACACAAAGTCTGCCTGTTGATTGTTGTCTTTTATTTTTCTATAAAGATGATATTGAGAGTGACAGTCAGTGGGCTAATCCCAAAAAAGAAAGTTCCATAAAGTTCCTGCATGTTCACCAGCAGATGGCACTTTATCAAAAAGTCGACCTATTGCGCTCTGCTCTGTTCCAACTCAGCATTTTTCATTAAGACTTTACTAAGATAGCTTTGTGTATCCATTTGCACGGTTCAAAATAAACTTTTTTATCTTGTAAATGGGCCGTGCACCTCCTCAATACATTCTCTGTATAAATAACTATTTTAGCTGTTTTAACATCTTTATACTAATCAAATAGAAAGATTAAACAGCAGGTGGGTGAGGCTGTGTTCCTGAGATGACCATATTAGGAATATTAGCTCTTAGTTACATCATACAGAGTCAAGAGTAGGAAATCTGACACTGAGGGTTTAGAGGATAACTGGCTGAGAACCAGTACAACCTCATTATCTTAACCCTTGGCCATCTTTAATATGAGCATCATCCAGTGAAATGATATATGTATGACAGAAAAATAGAAATTAGCTAATAAACTTACCTCAGTGACAAAAAAACAGAACAAAACTCACACATGTATTTGTGAACGTGTGCGTGTGACCTTCCCTAATCCCCTTTTTTAGTAAGTAGTCTGTTACACTTTCATTTAAAGCTAATATGTGTGCAGCATTAGTAAGGATGAGAAAAACATCAACATTAACAGGCAGTGAGGTGATTTATGACGTGAAGATACTTTCACTCCCATCAAAGTCTCATGAATCACCAGTTTAAAAGTCAGAACACAGAGTGGTGATGAGAACCTAGATGAGCTCTGAAACCCCAAGTGGCCAAATGCAGGAAGGTCTCCACTACTGTAGGGGTTCCTGTTCAGACCCAAAGCCCAGGAAGGACATTTGCTGGCAAAACTTGGGTCACTCAAAGTGGCACAAGATGGCCCAGCCCCACACCACCCCCACAAAACTACAAGAGGTGCCCACTCCTTCCCTGAGGGACAGTAATGTGTTTCATTTGGAAACATTCTTCCAATTGAAATATATTAATTTCAAGGTTTTACTGTGTGTAACAAAAAGAAGCATGTTTGTGATTCTTTTACATTTTGTCATGTGTTGTCGACTACAAACATTGTTCACAGTGCGTTCTGTAGATTGATCACTGTGTAGGTCTGTAGGAGTAACACAGGCTGTCGTCACTGTGTGTCACAGTTCTCTGTCATAAAAGACATTTTGACTTCACTTTAGCAAACTGGTTCAGGTATATTTTGCTACAGATTCAGTGAATTAAAACAGTAATAACGGTGCACTCAGCTGTGTTGTTAATTAAGTCAAAATGTCTGACTCACTTCTAGTTTGATCCTCATTTGTCACATTTCAGCCCTTTGTAGTGACATCCATTTGTTTGTGTACCTGTTGTGTCTGCTGTGCTGTCTCCTTCTGTGTCTGTCTGTCCTTTTCTGTGTCACTCTACACTCGCTCACCTCTGGTGCTTTGGTCTTGTCTCGCTAGTAAGTACAGAGCAACCACAGAGCACCCACTTCTCATTAAGCAAGCATGTTCATCTGCAGCAGCATGTCGCTTTGCAGCTCCACCCAGCTTTAAGGTTTTTATCTGGCTGCTGAATATATTTACTTTTGTGTTTGTTTGTTTTTCACCGATACTCGGAGCAGAGGAGACAAAGACCGACTCTCCGGCCATTCAGAACGGAGGCGAGGAGGAGAAGCAGACGACAGAGGAATTAGAGAAAGGGATGAAGGCCCTTTCAACCAACGACACCTCCACGCCCGCCGCCCCGCCCGCCAAACCGCAGGGCGGCACCCCGGAGGGCTCACCCTCAAAGTCTCCGTCCAAGAAGAAAAAGAAGTTCAAGCCTCCGTCGTTCCTCAAAAAGAGCAAGAAGCAGAAAGAGAAGGCAGAGACCTGAGACGTTCGGAGTCGTGTGGCAGAACCTCGGTGAAATACTACAGTGAAATATTTCCTAGTGTATGACGGAGTAGCAGGTGGAGTCGACCACATCAGATGTATTTAAAGAGCCATTTAGGATGTCATTCACAGATATGGTGTACTCAAACGACACATACTTTACTGTACCACTCACATATGATATATGTGGTGACTCATCTTAAGGAAGTTAAAAAACAAAACACTGGTGATTATTTTCACATAATATTTGACCCAGGTGGGATACTTTGACGCACTTCTCGTCACACGCAGTTTCTGTATTACCCACGTCTTATTTTTTAGCCTCGCTGCGCTATTGCTCCATCACTCCACTCCACTGTACAGGCATTCACATTTTCATTTCTAAAACTGAGGTTACTACTGTGATCAGACTTTTTTTTTTTTAATAAATCCACAATTTTGCAAGACACAAACGCCCCAATGAGTTATGCACTCCTCATCCATGTATAGGCACAATGACACATAGATTGACATCCTAGCACGTTTGCGTTTGTTCATTATCATAGGCATCTTCTAGTCATCATTTGGTTCTAAGTATCAGATAGATGTTGCAGGTATACTATGTGAGCACAGGTGCAGTACAATGTAGAAATATGCTGATAGCTACTGATCGCGCTCTGCTGAACGCTGGTTTGGTGTTAAAACAGCAGGGACAAGAATGGGAAGACGAAGCTGGGCGAGCACGCGAGGTCTCGCGACGAGCTGCTGTGAACGCTTTGATCGAAGCCAAAGGGATGACGCATAAAGAATTTGTTGCTTGTCGGTGCAGTCTGTAAGCCAGTAAACAGAAGGTACTAAACATTCCACTTTTTGTCGTTTTCTTTTTAAATGTGCAGAATACCTCTGAACAGTAACGACTTTCTGTTTGAACTAGTAGCTGACGCTGACGTGTGATGTTTGCTCATGGTCTTAATTTATTTTATATTAGAATGTATAAGTGAGTGTTGCAAGGTTACCATGTATCAGTCATTAAAGGTTGAGTTTGATTTAAAATCACATTTTTTTTGTCTCTGTTTCTTTCTCTGCTTAAATTTTCTTCCTCCTTCTCATACAACCTTGAGGTAAGGATACCTCAAAAGTATGATTGCAAAAGCATTTACATGCTGGATGATGGAACTGAATTCAAAGTCAGCCAAATACCCAAGACAGCCACTGCTATTAATTTAAAAGCTAATGCACACGATCTGTTTAAATGCTGCTGCTGCTTCTTTCAGCTGCTACCTTTGGAGGTCGCCACAGCAGATCATCTGGCTCCATCTCACCCTGTCCCTAGCATCTTCTTCTGTCACACCAGTCCTCTGCATGTACTTCTTAACTAAATCCACAAATCTTCTTTGTGGTTTTCCTCTTTTCCTAGATAACCCTATCTCCAAGATCCTTTGCCCAGTATATCTATCGCTATCCATCTTCGGCACATGCCAAAACCATTTCAGCCTTGAGAGATGGTCCCTACTCTCACTATAGACCACCATGTGAACCATGTCATAGTCCACAGAGGCTCCTGCCTGACCTCCTATGTCAACCTGTCAATGACCACTGCAAACAAGAAGGGTCTTAGAGTCGATCCCTGTAATCCCACCCCCACCTGTAACCCATCTGTTGCTCCTAGTGCACACATCACCACTCTCTCACTATCCTCATATCCATCCTGCACCACTCTGGCATTCTTATGTACCACTCCTGACTCCTTCATGCAGTACTACAGTTGCCATCTTACGTATACCCTCATGGTTTGTCTCTTCAGTTTTTTCTCTCTGAGGTTACTACAGCTCTGCACTTCACATGTGTCATTAAATACTATTCATTTTTTTAAAAAGAAGAAGAAGAAGAATGAACAACAGCTTTTATTCATTACTAGCTGGTCTTGGATGTTTTGGTCAACATCATAAAGGCTATGCCACCAAACAAGAAAACTATCCTCCAGGTTGGTAGAGGGCGCTCTTCTTCCTGTACGTGACCGGAAACTTGCATACGAAGCTCAAGAAAAAAAAAAAGAGACCGGTTTGGAGTAGCATTTAGTAGCATCCACCAGCGACATACAAATAACTTCCAGCTGATTTGTATTAAATTTATTTTCCATTTTTTGTGAGTCTAGTATCTTATCTGTTCGGAGAATGGGTAGGAGCAGGAGTCGAACTCCTCCAAGACGAGGTAAGAAACTGAAGTAGCTAGCTGTTTTTCTCTGTTAACGTCGTCTCTTCGCCAACACGCCGAGAAGTAAATGTGCTTTATAAAATCGCGTTTTTCTGTCTGATAAAGATAATAACCTATACCTCAAAGGGACTAGAAGCAAAACTGATATTTTAATTGTAACTGTGTGCATCGACCGAGTGTCGTATTAACAAAAGGTTCTAGATGTGTGGAGAACTCACAGTAGCTTCGATACGATTCCCGAGCTGCGTTCACGTACTGTGCATAAAATGGGGGATAAACAAAAACACTCTCCAGGGGTCCACGGGAGGAGAAGACGCCATCCTAACCAGCAGTGCATTTTTGGGTCTGATGTAGGGTTGTTGTTGTTGTTGTTGTTTTTTGTTTTTTTTTTGGTTCGGGTTTTTTGGAATAAAAAAACTGCATGTTAAAAATATATATTTCTGCGTGATTTATCAGGATAATTAACGTGTGTTTTGCAAAGATACAGCTTTGATTCAGAGATACAGAAAATCTGCTGGACAAATTACAGTTTAATTTCCCGAGATTTTTGTATGATCAGTTTGGGAAATCCAATACACGGTCCTCTATTTTTAGAGGTTAAAAATTGATGCATAGTGGACTAACAAGCAGTTTCAGGGTCAGTCGAGGACTGTATGCTTGTTGTACTGTCACGCATGAAGCGGATATATCTCATAGCCTCTCACTGTCATTTCAATTTTTGCTAAATAGTTAATGCAACGTTTTTTTTTTTTTATTAAACCCTATAAATTAAAGGTGAAAGTCTATGCTATGGTCACGTCTGGTGGGTTCCTAAATGGTACAGTACTTTTGACTATAAATGGCAAATGAACTGGTACTAATTTAGCACCTTGTACTCGGTTTGATTTTTACTACAACCAAGGTAAGTAGCAAGAAATTGTGTGCTGATTATGGTTGGCCCAATTTCAGACATGATACCAGTACCTATGAAAATACATAATACTCCATCCTACAGAAGTAATAGCAAAACAGTTATTTCTAAAAAAAAAAAGTTGTTAAATTTCAACCAGTTTTTCCCAATTATATGTGAGATTTAGACGTTTTATTTTATATGGTATGGCAGAAATCCAACATAGTACAGAAGAAAATAGCCGACGCTTGGATTTTTAAGACTGCTACAGTATATAGATGCCAGTCTGCTGTTCAAGACGCTTCAGTTAATGCCATGATGTCATTTCGTCCTCCAGAAAGAAGACGTTCCCGCTCAACTTCTAGAGAGCGTGAGCGAAGACGAAGGGAGCGGGATCGCTCTCGAGATCGGGAACGGGACCGTCGCAGGAGTCGCTCACGGTCTCCTCACAGGAGACGCTCAAGGTGAATTTTTGTTTGTTGGTGTATTTGTTTTTGTGTTTAGAGGAACTTTGTTTTCAAGACTAATATTTCCACCTCATTTACTATTTTAGAGACCTTACCCATGCAGAGCTGTGATAGATTTTGGTCAGAATGAGTATTGTTAGTATATACTGAATAAACGGCAGTTTCCAGTTTACTATCACAGAGAAGTGTTGTTTCAGATGAGTAGTGGTGCACTTGTGATTTTCTTTGCCCTTTGTTAACAAACTTTTTGTCGAGATTCTTTTAAACAAAACAAGAGCACCACAAAGTGCCTTATTCACTCTGATTAGATGTGATAACCCATCCTGCAGCCATCACTGTGCTCCTTTTGCAGGTCTCCCCGACGTCATCGATCCTCCTCCCTCTCTCCTTCGAGACAAAAGGAGAGACGAGATGATGAGCGCAAAGACTCAAAGGAAAAGACGGCAAAGCCCATTCAGATCTCAGGTATCAGACATTATCTATACACTTGCACATTAAGCAGGAATCTTAGTTTTTCAGGCATTTTGTAGTAACAGAGACTAAATTCAATGTTTTTCTATTTTTTAAATAGCGGAGGACATGCAGGGCAAAACGGAGGAGGAGATTGAGATGATGAAGCTTATGGGATTTGGGAACTTTGATACCAGCAAGGTGAGAGTTGTTCTATGTGTTATGCAGCCACAAGGGGGTGCAGTTGTTTTCTAATAAAGTTCACTACACACACACACACACACACACACACACACACACACACACACACACACACACACACACACACACACACACACACACACACTATGTTTGCATTTATTTCAGTGGATTGAAATGGAACTTCCAAAAGCACATTGGCACTGATGAAATTGATTAGAGCAGCTGCTGTAAAAAGCAGGTTGTCCTTGTTTAAATAAAGGGGACATTTTTCACATTTTTCCCTTGACTCTTTCTATTTAGGGGAATACTGTTGTTTTTGAGTTATGGTTCTTTTCCCCCCCTGCTTATCTGTCAACTCTTTTAAACCCACGGGAGCGTGCACGCTCCAATTTGCATAACTATTTTCAAATCCCTATTATATTTTCGTTTTTGCTGCAGGTTGTAAAAATGAGTGTATCTCAAAAATGAAAATATAAAGACACTCAAAATAAATTTCCTGTGGCTGGGAACTATTTTGTGGAACTTTGCATTTACAGTTTTGTGGGATGTACCTCTGAGGTTTCTGTAACTAGAAAAATGTGTATAAAAACAATTTTCAGTTTCTTTTTTTAGTTTATTGCACATTTTTGGTATTTATGTAGTTACTATGGACATATTGCATGCGTATGATTTAAATTTAGGATATAATGATTTTATTGATGTATAGCAACTGGAAATGCTCCAAAAATGGCACTACAGCATGTAATAATGTAAAGATGAGTTCAGGCGGACTTGGTTCTATGGTGGGCTTAAAACGGTTAAAAATTGACATAATTGACACATACTGAAATGTTTGTACATGAATCTACATTCATGTACAAATAGAGCAGCTTTCACATGACAGCAAGCCCCCCATGGCTAATGTAAGTTTGCAATACTGTGCAAGAGTCTTGAGCCGCTCTCATTTATTTTGCTTCTATAACGAGCAGTGTTATAACCCTAACCCTAACCCTTTAGGGACTTTTGTTGCTAATAGCCTGTCACAGTATCTAAAAGTAATATTCTTTTGAAGTAGGAACAAATCCAGCAATGACCTGGCACAGGGAAGCATCTGACCCTTCGGGTGGTCATCTCCTGTTCACTGAAGCCTCATCAAAAATAGTGTTAGTGGAAAGGTGAAACCATTCTTAAGGAAGAATAAAAGGAGAAAAGGCTGAAGTGTTCCAAATTACACAAGAACTGAACTGAAAATCGGTGATAACAAGTCTTAGACATGATAAATCAAAATGTGAGTTTCTTGGTTCAGTTTTTCATAATTTGTATGCAGGAGGTTAAGATAGAGGTACAACACTGAGTGTCTGCAGCAATCTAAAACAGAGGGTGGAGGCTTTTTTGTGGTTTGGGGCTGCACTTCAAGCAGTGCTGTTCAGTATGAACACAGAAAAGTACCATCATTTTAATCAACCATGTAATAGCATCTGGGAAGCATGTGACTGGCAAGGGCTTCATTGTTCAGCATTACCCAGTCACACTGCCAAAGCACACCCGGTTAGATAGCCGAGCATCAACATTATTGAAGCAATGTGGGATCATCTTGACAGAAAACAGGATAACAGGCACATTCAAAATAAAGATTCAATCAAATCAAATCAAATCAAATTGTTAGCTATAAGAATAGATTAACATTCTAAATGGTATGAAACCTGTCTATTATGAAAATGATCAAAAGGGGAAAATAAGTGGATAGACTTAAAGTAATCACTAAATAAAGAGTAGCAGTTACAAGAAGTGGATGAATAGTTGCAATTATAAGCTAATAGTTATGGTTGGGCAAACTGTTTATCCAATAAGAGTTGGTAAGCTTAATATAATCACAAAGAGCAAACAGTGGGTTGAAAAGGGTCACTTCAAAACTCAGTCCATTGAACACTAGCAGTGTAATTGTTGATAAAGAGGTTCCTCTGGCAGGCCACTGGGTTTGTGTCCTATTAACAAAACTGTTTTCCACTGATCAAAATCCTTCAGTTCTGTGAAATGCATATTTAGAGAATTCCTACTGCTATCATGAGCTTGACCCAATTCAGCTTCATCTGTACACTGTCATGTTTAGCTAAGAATGTTTTTTTAAAAAGTTTGTTTCGTGATATGTCATGCAGTAACATTGTTTTTACACAGGGGAAGAAGACTGATGGATCAAGTAACGCGTATGCCGTCAATGTGACCATGAAGAGAAAATACAGGTAGGTCATTGAACAGAAACAAGCATTTGTAGTTGTTTGGTTGTGCCGTGTCTGTACAGTGCAGCACGTCTCTTTGGATATTTCATAAGCTTTCCTTTGTTAGTGACAGATCCTTTTTAAAGTTTCTTTTGGAGCCCCAGCTGTTAGTCGTGTTGCTGAGTTACGTCAATTTTTCTGCCCCCCTCTTCACAGTGTGCACTCTCAGCATCTATCACTGTTAAAGTAGCCAATCACCTCCGCAGGTGTTTCTATGCAGAGATGCCAACGCTCCCATTGGTGCTCGATGATGTAATCTGTGTGTGTTGGGAGGGAAACAGTGATATAATGTTTTCTTATATATTTATTTTACAGGCAGTACATGAACAGAAAGGGTGGATTTAACAGGCCGCTGGACTTCATTGCTTGAAAGTATCACCAACTCCAATGTTCCCCAAGAAGTTTACCTGTGTGTACCCTCCCTTCCCCCCACCCTTATGAAAATAGATGGCATGTTCAATATCTTACGTGTTTTGTGTGATTTAACAGTCGTGTATATACCTTTTTATAAGCAAATGCATACATGTAAATAGTAGTACCTGCAAGATGTACTCACAGCTGGGTGAGACTGAGCTTAATATTGTTGACATGGATGATTTATTTGAAATAAAAGCATTAAAAAAAAAAACATGCTTTCTGTCCTGATTATGAAAATGAATTTATTAAAATGCCTATGCACTAATTAAATATCCATCCACTAGGTTGTGCAGGAACATGGTTTCTTTTGAAATAATGGCAAAATATGACATTATTCATTGTCCCTTTTAAGGATTGAATAGGATCAGATTGGTTATTCCTGTGAATGCTTGCGTTTCTTTCTAGTTTAAATATAGCATAATCTCATTTGGTGTTCTCTGAGAAATGTATCCTATAGGATTGTTTCAAATCCAGGTTTAAATTCAGTCCTACGTAAAGGCTGCTAAGAAACCTTTCCTGGGGTGGTATTTGTTCAAGTCCAGGGTTTATCTTGCTCTAAAATAATGATCCCTCTCATTTTGAAGCAAGCGTTTAAATGTTTCATACTAGATTGGATCAGCTGTGCTGTCTGACAGAACCGACCCACCAAAATAACCAATCCCTGTACTTGTCCTTACCCCAACTACCAATCATAACCGAGCATCCCTCCGGCAGATCCAATCTAGCGCCGAGCCTTTTAAAGCCATTATGGATCAGAAAGCAACAAGCGGGCGCATGCGTGCAGATAGTTTGTGACGGAGAAGAAAGAGACCAATGATAAGAGGTCATGTGAATTGGACCAATCGTGTATCACAAAATTTATTAAATGACACAACGGGAGCCAATCGCTGCCATACACCGAGAAACAGCATGGCAGAGAGGCGTGTTGATTGTCAAAAGCGGGCGTTGTCAGATAGGCTCGTGCTCACTAGGGCCAATGGCTGTCAAGTTCATAGAAAAAACAACCAATTACTGTGTAGGAGTGTATAGCGCAGAAACTGTCTCCATTGTGGCTGTACACGGTGTATTTCAGCCGACGTTAATTAGAACCAAAATGGCTGCTTAAGGTCCACAGTTGAAGTAAGCGCTGAACCCTCTCTGCAATTGACGGTTTTAACGCCGAATAGGAGCTTGAGAGGTTATACTCAGTATCCAATCACATTGCAGCACCCAGAATCTTTGTACAGTACAGTAGAGAGCTGGTGTCTAGATCAACAAGCCACTATTTTGGAAGCTGTTTGACAAACAGTCACTCTTCTTCAGTTGATGTCAGTCGCTATCTGCGTTTCCAGCGAGACGTATCGCGCGTTAAACCGGCGCAAAACTAACCAGCCGTAGCTCTGAACCGATAAGGTTGGATGACATCGTCGGCTGAACTTTAAAACAGCTAGCTCTTTTATATATATATATATATATAATTTTCACAAGGCAAGTGTCTAGCAACTGTACATGCTAACGTTCTTTTTTCACTGGCCGAAGCTTTTCCAAATACAACCGAGATAGCAAGAACTTTCCATATTTAATTTGACAGCTTAACATTGGCGCTAACGTTAGCCAGCCTTTTTTTTCGCCAAATAGAGCAATTCGGGGATTATTTTTGTATGTCACACAGCCTTTCGTTTTGTTTTTGTCAACAAGCCGTCTTTTCTCGAACAGCCAACTATAAAGCTGACGATCTAGCTGACATTTTGACTTAAAGGGGAACAAAGTAACCCTAGCTCCCGAAGAAGTCTTATTAGTGTCAGCCCTTACTAGCCAGCTAACACCATATCCTTAATTTAACAACCACAGAGGAAGTTTGGCTTTTCGAACTGACTGGTGCTGCATTCAAGGCCTTTATCAGTGAAGGACCAACTCTAACGCGCTCTCTCTGGCTCTTTAAAAATAATAACTGACAGAACAGCGAGCTACCCAAGTGTGAAAAAGAAGCAGGACCCTGAAGCAGCCTGTGTACAGCCACGGAATTCCTTTTCGGATTGTTAAATTATCAGTGTTATTGTTTAAAATGGCGGCGATCGGAATGGTGCAGATGTTGATCGAAGCAGCCGAGTACCTTGATCGCAGGGAACGAGGTAAAGTATCATTGTATTCTTTTCTACTCTTTTCTTATTCACTCTGTGCAATATAACATTAACACCCCTCCCCCTCCGAATCACTCGGATTTAAGCACACGTCGTTTGATGCGTTCCCAAATCCTGTTGCTTCCCATTATTATTCTTATTATATCAAACAATCAGGCCATGAAATAAATTCATAAATGTCGAATTTCACGCATCGATTCAGCAGGCTGCATCACCTACCCCAAACAGGTGCTAATAAATATGTGATTACAGGCGCATAATGCATACGTGTAAAGACAAACGGGCATTTGCATTCGCGATAATGAAAGAATGAATGCATATGTGGCAGATGTGCAGGGAGACATTGTTTTCGTGGACGCCCCTCCTTTCCTTCTGTTGTGGTTTGCTAGTGGGGTTTATTCCAGTTCAAGATGACATCATTGTCCATCCCGAGGAAGGGGGAAAGGGCTAAAAGATACTACTTGAGACCCATTCCCCGCATGCCTGCTAAAAAGCATAAGACATTGCTGCGGGATGCCAAAAGCTAAAGCTGAAATGTGACACATTGTGCAGTCTCTCCTTCTGTTCACTGTCGCTATATTTTCCATTGCAGGATTTCAGGACATGTGACCACTATGTTGTTTACTTGCTTGCAGAAGCTGAACATGGCTATGCCTCCATGCCCCCATTCATCAGCAGCCGGGAGAGGGAAAGTTTGAAAAGGAAAAGCAAAAGCAAGAAAAACACAAGTAGTAGGTAAAGGCAAAACTGTACATGCCTGATTGGTTTCCTGCTCTGCAACAAGTCGCCCATCACATCCCCCCTTCAGGGGTCCCCCGCACCCCCCCCCCCCCCCCCCCTCCTCTTCCCCTCCTCACTTCTTGGAGGATTAAGCCATTCTTCATCACACTAGTGTTTGTGTTTCAAGTCAAAATCCTTATTTGGTGCATGTGATGTGAGGCTTGCTTTTTAATTTCTTTAAAAAAAAATTTATGCATTTCCGTACTGTGCTTCCAGGTGGACACGCTAACTGCCCAAATTTAAAATGGCAGGAAGTGCAGTGAGATCAGAGATAGCAGCCTCATCCCTATTTGCATAATTTGTTATATTCACAGCGACTTTGTGCTCTTGGCCAAACATGGTCACAATCAAACATCCAAAGCTTTGAAAAGGGTTATGACTGCGAGACACTACCTTGTTGTTTTGACATCAAATAGTGACCGGGTCAGACACATTGTTACAAACACCAATCTAACTGCAAAGAAAAGACAGACAGGCTAGGCAAATTTTATAATCAAAATAACATGTTAATGCCTTTTACGTAATATATCTGCAAACAAAATTGTATTTGTATGTATCTGATCATGTATTTTGCTGAGAGCTTATTCGTAGAAGCTTTCGAAGTGTTACAGAACATAAGTCAGCTCTCTGATCTTCCACTGTAAGCTATAGATACGGTTAGCTTCTGATCACCATATCTGCATTTCAGTCATTCCTGCACACTTTACGATGTTGATGAAGAATAGAACATAGGATTATGAATTAAACTATTATCTTTTTATCACTGACTGCCACAGTGAGAGCACAGCTGATGTCAGCTAATGTTTTAACTGTTAGAATTACCGTCTGCCTGTTGCATCTTGGTTTCTTCAACCAACACAAAATACCATAATACTCATAATGGTATTTTTCACGTATGTGTTTTACATTAGTATACCTAATATACTGAAAACATCAGCATTTATTTTCTTATTTTCTCATACAACAACACTATCTGCAGTCAGTTTACTAATGGACAGTGTTCTTATCATGAATGTTTAGTCAACCAGGTGGCCCTTACTGCCTCATGTTGGTTTACCAGCTAGCTTTCAAGTTATGTGGCAGTTTTAGTGATCCTTGAGATCATGCTTCCCCAGAGAGGATCTCTCCCAGGGTTGGACAGGCTCCAACTCCACCGTGTACAGCGAGTGACTACAGTTGTCCCTCTACCCTGAAGTTTCACTTGGAGATGGAAGACCTCTGGTTCAGCTCACTGACGCTGCATAGAAGAACAAGAACTAGTCTCACTAGCTGCATACTGAGTTGGTGGAGGTTGAGTCGGTACATAGGATTAAAGACTTACTGAAGTAGCAGCTGATTGCATTGTTTAGTTATTTATTTGATTCAAAATATTTGCAGAGAAGAAAATTCTGATAAACAGTATTATATAATAAATAACCTATTATATGGGGTTGCCATGGGGTGGCTGTGCCATGCACCCTATGGCACAGGGTGCATGGCACAGGCACCCCATGCCATGCACCCTGTGCCATGCACCCCATGTACGCATATACGCATGTGAACATGTACGCATGTGCCTGTGCCATGCAACCCCTGGCACAGGCACATGCGTACATGTTCAATCCATGGCTTGTATGAAAAAGATTTACTGCACGTAGGCTGAGTTAACATTTACATGATATGCAGACTATGCCTATCTGTCAGTGAAGTATTGGTGGAAAAGCATCTACCAATGGTGGTAAAGGATTGTGTTGACTGACATATGACAGGGTGGGACATGTGCAAGAGGATAACCTATGCAACCAGAACCTGAAATATCTGCTGGTGTCCACCCATCAGCTCACCTTATATGTGGACAGGGCTTTAGAAGCGCTCCATAATCTGTCAACAGCACTGACATGCTGTATGCATAGGCCACTTTAGGTGTTGCTACCAAGTAATATTTTGTAATTCAGAGTCTAATGGCTAATTCATATATAACACTGCAGAAAAGGTCCTCTGATGTCACACGTATGTGTGAGTCTGTTAGGTTAAGATTACGTTTAGTCTTCCCCATGTGTTCTTTAAAGTATATGAGTGACAGATACAAACGTCATCCTGGCTTAAAGTCAATGACCCCACAGTAAGGAAAAGTGGGTCAGTCAAGGTGACTGCAGAAGACATTTAAGTGAGGCTGGGGGTGGTGAGTCCGGGCTGCGCTTGTCTTCTAAGTGGACACTAGTCAATTTAGAGTCTCTAACCTGAATTCCGTAAATCAATGGTATGAGGACAGATTTGTGTTGCCTCCGCAATCCATAGATCAATTTGCACTCTGCGATTGGACTCAAGTTTGCTGTCATGATCCTGTGTAGGAAGTTATCTCCTGTGTGTACAAACTTTACACAAAAAAGGCAGGTTTAAACTACTGCAGGTGATTGTGTCAACAGAGAGGATGAAGTAAATTAAAGGCTGTTGGAAACTGATCTTTGAGATAAAACAGTGACATCTAGGCACCTGCTTCTGTCCTTCAGTAAACACAAAACTGACATATTGTTGATCCCAACCTTTATGTGCCTTCTTTTCATTCAAACATTTAAAAAAAAAGCAGCAGATCAAAGAAGCAACTGATGAGAGCACCACCAGCTGTTTGCACAGATCCAGTAATTAATATACATATTTTAAAGTGCTTGATGGTTCATATTGCATGAAGCTGCAATAAAAAGTTTCGATGCTACAGTTACAGAAGAGTTTCATAATACCTCTAAAAATATTTCAGAGACATGCTTTGTTGGTCAAACAGGTGTATCAGGTGTATTGCCATGAGGGTACACTGTTCATCCATCCATTGTTCATCCGCCAGTGCAGAAAATATATGCTGGGGTGCATAATCTGCTTTGTGTAGGACTCATCTGATGTAGGATTGTAGGTATATTTTCTGGACTATCAACACTCTTTCCTACTCCTGTAAATGTATGGTTTTTGTAGCAGTTACATCTGCCTCTGATTTGATAGAAATCTAGACATTTTCCTGTTATTCCTGATCATTGGTATACTTTAAAAAAAAAAAAAAAAACACTGTGCGGTTTTCTGTAAGTGGCTGACGTAACTAAAAGTAAACAATAAAAGAGGGAAAATTAAATGTGCAATAGAGGAAATGAATTTGGAAGAAGTTGAGGTGCATCTTGTGACTCATAAAGCTGACCAGCCTGACTCTGGATGGTTAATCTAATAACTTTGTGGCCAAGAATTCAAGTGTAGTCAAAAGAAAACAGTTTAGCCAACTTATAGAAACCAGCATCATGTCTGAAATATACATTTCCTGTCTTATCTATACAGTTATGATGTTCATACTAAATATGGTCAAAGGTTTAAATAATGACATCTGAGTATGTCCCAGTAATCCCAGAAAGCCAATTACTCAGGCTTCAGACAGTTTTTTTCTACTCTGGGATCTTTATCATGTCAGAGAGTGTATGCAGCTCTGGTTGTGAGCATAGAAGCTTCACCAATCTGCTGATCAGTCAATGTCTTTATGAGGGACAGTTAATCGGAGGAAAGCTTAGTTCAGAGAATTGTGGTGTTAAAGGAGAAGAGCTAAAAACGGCTTGTTTCACAGTTAGTGAAGTGATGGAGCTGCACTAAGGCCTGCTATAAGATAAATATGAATTTAGGACCTTTTTTTATATTCACAGCTGTGTATGATGTCAATGAGAGTTAATGTTTGTCTCTGACACAATCAAGTCTGATTGTGATCTCAGAAGCCCCACCCATCTCCTCTGCAAACCTTCTCTTCATGTGGGGCAATCACAAGAAAGTTGCCTTAAAGGGGTAGGGGAGCTAAAGCAGCTTCTTTCGCGTGGATTGTGAACTGAACGGCGGCACAAAGGCCCATTAGGAGAGATATGTGACCATTATTTTGGACTGTAAATTATGCAAAGCTCCTCTGGTCTAGAAATAAATATATGAAGCTGAAAATATACAGCATCGGTCCTCTTTATTAAAGGAAACAACTGCTTATTCAATACATCGAGCAGTATATCAGTTGATTTCGACAAAATTGACTGTGACAAATTTGGAGTGTGCTACCATTTCTGCTGTGATTTCAAAAACACAGGGTGTAGAGTATTAAAAAGACATGCTTCTAACTCAGATCATGTCCTAGCATGTGTAGACTTACTTGGTTTGTTGCTATTTCTGGTAAAAAAAACAACAACAACCAAAAAACAACTTTTCGTTCACCAGCCTTTCCTTTTTCCATTTCCAGTTCTGAAGCATTTTTTCAGCTATTACTCATTGCTATTTAAGGGCAGCAGAATCACACGGCATTAATAAGGGTATCTCTGCAACGATGATTTGATGTAGTCGGATCTGACATTGTCTCTTGGTGATTAACAGTACAGAATAAATTTACATCCTGGGGGGGAAGGGTTGATCTCTGCTAGAAAAGATCAAATCAATTAATTGGTGTTATTTGATCAGTTTTTATGTTGTTTCTGCTGCTGATTCTGGTCAGATATAGGGCAAGCATTTATATTTGAATTTATACATAAGCCCCTCCAGTTTCTGCCATTTCCCCCGAAGCGTAGATGTGTGAGTAGTAGTAGTGGGGGAGGGGACTCGCCATGTTTCTGGCGTGGACGTGTGCATGTGTGTCAGTAGTAAGGAGTCCACCCTCCCCCTCATTTCTCTCTCTGTCTCCCTCTCGCATTTCTCTCTCCTCACCTCCTCCATCCTTCTGTGTCTTTCCTGCTCTGCTCTCACTTTTGGCCGTCAGTGGAGAACAGCAGCGCCTCCATTACAGACAAGGAGAAAGAGTCCTCCCCCTCCTCACTCACAAACACACACATTCATACAATACGCAACTACAGTGCACTGTGGAAATTACACGAGGAGCTTGCCATAATCATTCTGCAGTCAACTGGTGCCTTTCGGTGGTCATCACGCCGTGTTGTTCAGGCTGATGCAGCTGAAAGAAAAGTGCGCTGGTGAATCGTTTGGCAGCAACTCTGTGATCCAGTATTTAACCTTCTGAGGACCTCTGAGGTGACAGTAGCTCATTTAGTGAGACTTGTTTGTTGTGTTTTCTCTATTTTTGGTCAGTGATTTCCTCTCCAAAAACAAATGTTGAGGTTGACCCACAAGCCTGTCTGTCACAAGGCTCTGTATAGTTCTGTGACAAAAAAGTACTTTCCCAAGATTCAGAAGCTTGTAGAACCACCTTTAAGCAATACCTCGAAGTAGCTGTCTCCTTGTGACTTTATCTGTCTCTCACATCATTGTTGAGGAATTTTGACCTACTCGTCTTGACAGCATTGGTTCAGTTCATTGGGTTTGCAGGTATTTTTGATGCACTTCTCACTTAAGATTGCACCACAGCATTTCAGTAAGGTTGAGATCTGAACTTTGACACTGCAGAATCTTAATTATTTTCTTTTTAGTCGTTCTGTTTGAGCCAAGCTTTATCTGTCAGACAGATGGCCTCACATTATAATTCACAATACTTTATTATACAGAGAAATTCATGGTTGACTGAGTGATTGTAAGGTGTCCAAATCCTGTGCCTGCAACATAAGTCCAAGTCAGCACCCCTCTATAAGTTAATATGTGGTCTTTGGGCTGGCACTGTGTAGTATAGCCAAACATCTCCAATTTGGTCTCATCTGTCTAAAGGACATTGTTTCAAAATTGTTTGGGTTTGTTCAGGTGCAACTTTGGGACCCTAAACTGTGCTCCTATGTTCTTTTAGGGGAGAGAAGAGACTTTCTCCTGTCAGTCTTTCCAAATCAACCATATGTTCATTCTTTTTTGAACTGTACTGTTATGAACTTTAATATTTAACATACTAACTGAGGCCAGTAGTTTCTCTGAGCACTACACAGAGGGAATTTGCTGGGCCATCCACTCTTCGAAAGATTGTGGCCCTGTGTTAACACACACCTGAGTGCTCCAGCCCAGCAAACTGCAAAAACCTCAGCTTTTATAGAGGTGCTCACACTTGGAGATGATCAGTTAAACAAATGCATTTAATTAGCAGCACCTGGCTGCTGTTTAAGATCTTAGTTCCTATGCAAGCAGAAAATGTGTGTATTTAGTTTTCTCCTGTGGAAACCTTCTTTTTCATATGACTGTACTTTAAGTAACTAGAACAGTGATGGAGTTGGAAATTAGCATAGCATGTCATCTTAAATATTGCTTCTGCATTGTGGTGGCATAGGTGTGTTTGGTAAAGTAGCAGAGAGCTATGAGGTGTCTCAGAGCCTGAAATCTAGCCTCAGTGAGTGGGATCACTTCCCTGCCAGCTCTGTTATGTCACTAGCGGCTGTCTGCCCCATACAGGAATGTACACTGGCTAGAGGGGGCCAAGTGACAGAGAGAACACCCAAAGCGAGTGGCAGAAAGACAGCCACACACATGCTGCAGTGACACGCTGCGACACAGTGAAAATATGGTCAACCCCGAGCTTTAAACCCAGGTTTGGCCCAGCAACTGAGATTACACACAAGGGGGCACCTTTGAGGTTGTGTTTGTGTGTATGTGTGTAGGCAGGACAGTGCATTAGTTTGCAGAGCTGGAAAAATGCAGAGGCTATTTTAGGATTCAGCATGGGGGTGGATGGTGGGGTTCAGGTGGAGGTTGAGTAGCGTTCAAGAATGCAGAGGGGATCTTCTTCCCTGCTTGTGACCTGCTCTCCTGTTTATCCTTTCTCTCACAGGTCAGACACATTTCTACCAAACCCTACACTTGACCCCGTTTCTGTGTGTGTGTGTGTGTGTGTGTTACAGATAGAGAGATGTTTTAATACTGCAATGACAGAGTCATGCTGGCCGCGAGCACACCTCTATCTCTCATTTTACCTTCACTGTGTTCCCCCCACCCCCACTCTGCTCAGGCTTGCATGTACAATGGATAATCAGGCAATATGAAGGGACAGAGTCCCATCTACTCCTGTTTCTGGTTACTGTTACTATGTTTACCGTCGGGCCTCCTCATCACGTATCTGTGTACGAGTGTGGTCCTTAAAAAAAGCTTCCACCATGAAACAGGCCTCAGGCATAAGAACACCCAGGCTTTTCTTCATTTTTTTTTCTGTCTTTTTTTTTCCCTCTTTGAATCTTATTTTGTAAGCAGCTCCGGCTGTTCACAGACTCCCACACAACCCTTTCTCTCGTGCTCCCTCCTCTGCCTGGATTGCAGTGCATGTGGAGAAGGGGAAGCCTTTTTTCATTTTAATCAGTGGCTTTTTTTTTTATTATGTCTGATTTTTCATATGTGTTTTGTTTTATCTCTGCAGGTCTACACACAACGAAATGGAAAAGAACAGGTAAAAAAAAGAAATCAAATCTCTCTGTGTGTTTGTGTTGTTCTTCAATCCATGAAAATATCAATTCACGCCACCCCATGCCCTCCCACACTGAGGAAGTCTTTAAATTAGTTCAGTGCCAGTTCAGGTCCTGTAACCTGTAACATAATCTGAAACATTTTTGAAAGAAGGTACATTTTTTTAAAGTTCCAGATCTAAGGTGAATGCTCTCAGAGTGACTATCAGGATTTTAAAATTGTAGTAGGTGAATCTCTGGTGATGTGGTGTGACGTGTTCGTTGGTCCTCTTTTATGAGCCTGCTTACATGCATGAGTGGGCGATCAAAAGAAAAGCAGCGCGTATGTAGACAGGTGAAGCTGGACCTCAACTTTTTATCAGGTGAACTATTGAGCGCGATTCAGTGGAATCCTCGGGTTTATCGGTGAAGCCACACTGCAGACCCGTGAGAAGCAGGATCCCTTCTGCATATGGATGGGCCCGACGTAGGTCAGATGCACATTAAACAGGCTCACATCACGCGCCTTTCTGGTGGATTAAGAAACCTACAGTTACGAACTAAGGCTGACGGCTCGCCTGTTGCATGAATGCACAAATTGCAGAGAAACTAGTTGAGCTAGATTACAGTCCTGAATAAACCTTACCTTTTCTCTTTTGGCGCGTTGCCATCGTGAAACAAAAGCACAAGTTTTATTTGTGTACTGCCCTGTTAGCTTATGTAAGAGGTAAGCTGTATAACCCGTGATAAGCAGAAGGGAGACGTGGCATATCTAGACATGGTGGACGTGTTGTTTTTTGTAAACTCGTAACTAATCAAGTTTGAATTTAGGTGATAAGGGGGTAATGAGAATAAAATGAGCTTTATGGTGTAGTTCAGTAATTTCTTTTGAGGGGGGTGGAAGTTATGATGAACAAAAGGAACTAAGGAGAGAATCGTTTCATGCTTGAACAGAGCCACTGTTTTGTCACGGTGCCCTCCTGACGCTGATGAGATGAACGACGGGGTCACGGTTGTATCAGGTGGCTCACTGTGCTCTCTGGGTCCTGAGAGCAGCCGATCTGGTTTCAGTGCTGCACAACTTGGTTGTCTTGACAACATTTTGGAGAGCATTCATTCATGATAATTTGGTTATGTAATGGAAATAAATGTAAAAGTTATCAGAGGAGATGGTTTACTAGCAAAAGGGTGGAGGTGAAAACATTGAACGGTTAGAGTTAGGTACTGTTGAAACTGTCATGACGCTCGTTAATCAATTCTGCTTCCTGAATTTGCTGATTTTCTTTTAGCTTATGTGGACATAAACTGTCCCAACAATTGATAAAAGCCATTTTTGGATGATGGTAAAGTCCTCAGTTTACATATGTAAAGCAATAGGAGTCATATTTTGATACAGTCTCTGTCACTCTCTGAGCTAGATGATCCAAACCAGCCGCTCAGTGGACAGGCTGAGCCCTCTGTATGTGTTTGTGAACACACCTCATACCCTGCTGTAAAACACAATTATGACCACTAGAGAACCTACTTAGCTAGTTTCTCCCACCACTAACGTGATGATGGAAAGCCATCAGTGGCGAGTAGTAAATTAGTCACAGCAGCCCACTGCCAGCAAAGCCTCAGGAGTGCAATGAGACCCAACCTCCCTTCCATCAGTATTGGCTTGGTTAAATTACTCACTGTTAGAGGTCAGAGGGCAAGAGCCCTGAAAGCGAGGTGATTTACTGTTAATCAGGCAAAGTGCACCAGCTGACCTAGTTGGGAGAAACCATTTTGGGTCAAAGGGGTGACGACAGCTGCAACTGCTTTGAGTATAACAAACTGAGGCGGCGCATTCACCTCATTTTGGACCAGACACATGCATTCAGGTCAGTCGTATGCAAGTGTGAAACAAGGCCAGAGAAATGTAGGCTGTGGCCTGAGGCTGCAGCTCCACATTTACTGTATAGTTACCTATTGACACAGTGAACCAGAATAACCTGTCACTGGAATAGCTGTGTGTTAGGACCACGCTGTAGTGTTTCTCTGAATCGCCATGTGACTCGTGCTGTTTGAGTCTGCTCTCTGTCAGTGTTTAACAAACATTAGCCAGCCCTTAATATGTCAGAACAACACAGGCCGGACCATTTCCATGTTATGTAATGACAGTCTGCATGTCCTTTGGACTGAGTCAGCTGAGAAGCAGGCACTTGGCTTCAGCTGCTTTGTATGTGCGTGCAAAAGCTCTGCTCGCCGATTGTGTGTTTATCTTTTTAAAGGGCAAGGGGTTGAGAATATATTTGTGCGCTTCCACTGCCCAGAGTCAAATCAGCCTCGTAGCTCTCCATGCGCACCATTTGAACAAACTCTTTCCGGCAGTGACGCTCACGTTAGGATTATTTGCAGCAGACAATAAGTGAGCGGCTCAGCCGGCCAGCCCATCAGCTGAACAGTCAAAAAAAAAAAGAATAAAAAGAAAGAAAGAAAACAATTTTTACACTCATTCTCAGGAAGAGTCTGACGTACACACGCCCACTCGCTCAGGCAAACACAAGCGCACAGACACGTACACACTGTGACGAGGCTGGAGCTGGAGGTGTGTGTTGTGTAACAGCGGGGTCAAGTGGTCACCAACACCCACCAGACCTTAGAAATTGCCAAGGCTGCCAGCATAGAGGGGCTGAGGGGCATACAGGTGGAAACAGAGGCTGTGAACTGTGTATAGGTGTGTGTGACTGGGGTATAAAGGGCAAGTGACATCAATCATCAGTTGCAGTTCTGAATATATGGTGCAGATGGCTTTCTGGTTTTCTTCTTGTTTAAGAGGACCGTTGGCGCACATCCTGTCGAGCTCTATTATGTAATAGTTAACACACTGCTGACTTCCTGAAACATGCAGGGCGTCTCTTTCCGTTTGCTCCTACCTTTATACTCTTTGATCCCAAAGGTTGCATTAAAGAGGAGAAAGTGTTTAGTGGCTCCAGTCTGACAAATACTTGCAGTAATGACACCTGGTTGATGAGGCCTGAAGAGTACAAAGGCAGTTCACTGCAGCTTGTTCCTCATATTTGCTTTGATGCTAGGAACTTATCGGCTGGTATTGCTTCAGCACACACAAATCTCCTCTTTGAACTAACTCAATTTGTGTGAAGTGGACAAAAAATTCCACCCTGACTATGACAGTTACTGTCACAACAAGGAAGTATTCCCACTCTATTTAATGCTTTAACTTCCTGCTGAAACAGAAAGGATCCACTGCTGCTTGTAATCACCTGCAACAAGTAGAGACAAGACATACCACAGATGAGGAAAAAAGAAAAGAGTCCTGTCCTCACCGCAGTCTGGCGCAGAAGTGCTAATTGGTCCGAATTATCTGGCCATGTCACTGTGCAGTAGTCATGGATACATATTACATCACTTTAGGATTTGGTTTGTTGTGTTTTTTAAGACTGCCGTTAAACTTGTCTAAATGTGAGCATTCAGAATATGCGTGCTACCAATGAAGTAAAAGTATACCTGGATAGAAAAACTCAATGGAACTCCATCAGTCATGGATTGGCCAGTACTTCAATAATAAGTCCAACATTGTTAAAGCAGTGTGGGATTGTGTTGGCAGAGAACAAGAGGCAGCCAACATCCAAAGACTCATTAGAATTGTCCAACACTGATTTTGCCTAATATACTGTATTTCCATGTGTGTTTGCACATGTTTGCATAAGTCATTTCACCTATTTCCCATGTTCCTAGAAAAGTCTAATGACACAAGACTGATTCGAGGCTTGTCAGAGTAAAAGATGGCAAAAAACGCTGCCGTTATAATTCACCTGTTCATTTGTCAGTATTTGGAGAAATGTAAACACAGTCCTTTCAGGGCTCTTAGTATGAAGACAAAATATCCCCTGGATGTATTTTAAGAGGTTGCTTGTTTCCCCTCAAGTGAATTTTAAGTAAAAGGTCAATTTCAATACAAGAGTAGAACTTCTTGTAGAGAGAAAAAAACAGGATAGTTTAAGATATTTGCATTCAGCTTTTCAAAGCTCAGGTAAAGACTAGTTTTTATCAGGGATTTTCAGATTTCAGTGGCCTACCTTCTTGTTTTGTTTTTGCTTTTTGTTTTTCTGTACATTTAATAGCATCTTCCACCTTCATTTTTATCTTTCCTCTTCAGACGGGCACATCTACGACTGTGTTTGGAGCGCTTGAAATCCCTCGTTCCCTTGGGACCAGATGCTAACAGGCACACCACCCTCAGCCTGCTGATGAAGGCCAAAGATCACATCAAGGTGCGTGGATGTGCGCATGCACCACTCACCTAATCGGTGTGAAGAGGGCAATTTGTTGACCGCTGCGGTTGCTGAGTGTGTTAGTAATTGCGTGTTTCAGTAGCTGATAAGCTGCTGTGGACACGTACACAGGAGCAGATTAGGAGCTGTTCATGAAGCGCGCCATTTTCTCTCCTTCTTCCTTGCAGAGGTTGGAGGAGAGCGAGAGGAAAGCTCAGCACACTTTGGAGCAGCTACAACGGGAGCAGAGACACCTGAGGAGGCGTCTAGAGCAGCTGGGAGTGGAGAGGACCCGCATGGACAGCACCGGCTCCACTCAGTCCTCTGATAAGTCCGACTCTGACCAGGGTGAGGCTGCACACAGGCAGAGCTGTGGCCAGCTCAGACGACTTTGTTACCACCACATGCTTTTATTCATGTCACTCTTCACATGTTTCATGTCTGGAACCTCCGGGCAAATATTCAGATGGTTTAACATCTTCTCTCAAAGCACATGAAAAAATTATGGAGGTGAACCGTTGTGCAGGAAGTTCAGAATAGGCATCATTTTATTGTTCTTGTGTCAGGTATTGTCTTCATCATCATCACTAAACACAAGCTTCCACAGTGCAAAGTAAAGCGTCTTAGTAAATACACTGCTTATAAAAACACACTCATCAGATCTTAATGTGAAAAAAACATTCTGGATGTCTATACTGATGTGGACGAGGTAAAGTGTTAGGAATGAAAGGATGCTACGTTTCTTGATACAAACAAAAGTGATCAACCTACAGAGCGCTCAATTTAATAATACCCCAAAAATCCAAGTGAAAAAAATTGTGCATCAAACGCCTCCGTTCTGACAAATGTCATTGCAGCAACTCCAAATGATACTCAGCAGTTTATACTGAGTACCATTTATGTGGCATTCATTGTTGTTTAGTCATATGGTTAATGTCCTCCCTCCAAAGCAAATGATGTAAAAGAGGAAAGAAGAAACATGGAGAAGTAATAGTTTGTGGATCATATGCATGCTTGATGATATCAGGGCATGCTTCTAATGAGACAACAGATGATGTCCTGTACATTTCCTCCCAGATCTGGACCAGGACGTCCCTGAGCTCCTGCTCTCATCTGTAAAAACACACAGGGCGACAGTGGTGGACATGCCAAATCTGCTACTCTATGGCAAATGCCAATCAGCTCCACAGTGCTGTGTAGTTAGCACCAGGCCCAGTGGGAAACCTCAGTCCACGCTCAATGAAGTCTGATTGTTTGGTCAGACACATTCACTCCAGCGGCCTGTTTGGAAGTCATCTGTAGCTCTGACAGTGCTCCTAGCACAAATGAGCACTGTCAGTGTTCACTTTTTCTTTTTTTTTTTTGTCTATTTGGACAGGCTTACAGGGACATGACATAAAACAACCTGAATGCATTAAGTCACTCAATAAAAGAGTAAAATCAAAAACCTTTAAATGGTTAAAATGAAAACAGATCTGTGCATGTGTCACCCTTATGCTGTGTAGCTTTGTCCCTGTTGTTTAAAGGGGATTTTAAATACAGGAAAAAAGAGCTTTTGCAGGATGTGCAGAGCAGGGAGTTACCAGCTGCTGCTGCTGCTGGCTGTACAGGTTCCACCATTAACTCGCACTAGTTGTTTAATTAGTGTTACTAGTAATAATAACATCCTCTCTATAAGCGGAGAAACTTGAGTAGATAAATAATATGACATAGTTGTCATTCAGCTCTTTAATGGTGTCGTGTTTGTGTTCTTGTTGTTCAAACAGAGGACCTGGATGTGGACGTGGAGGGGACGGACTACCTGCTGGGTGACTTGGAGTGGAGCACCAGCAGCGTGAGCGACTCAGGGGACGAGCGAGGCAGCCTGCGCAGCAGCTGTAGCGATGAGGGCTACTCCAGCGCCAGCCTGCAGCACGTGCAGGACACTCAGGAGAAGGCTAAGCAGCTGGGCTGCAGCCTATAAACAGCACTCGTCACTGACCCAGCACCCACCTCTTTCCCTCAGCCCCCTCACCACTCCTTGGTCCCGCTCCGACCTCACCTCCCCTTCCTGCCCTTCTTCCTCCCTCTTTACCAGGACTGACCAAGTCTGAGGCCCCTCCTCCAGCTGGGCCTCCGCGGACTTCCTGTCTGCACACCGACTTCCATTCAGACTGCAACACCTCCAAGACATCCAGCCCATCATCAGCGGTCAGTCTTTAGGGTGTCCCCCGCTCTGCTCCGCACCGATAATACGAGCGGGACGTCAAAGACACTCCACCCCCCCCCTCAACCACCCCTACCCCCATCCGACAAAAAAACCACAAAAACAGAACACAACTTTCAGCCAGAGAATGTTACCACACAATGTCCCACTGCCTCTTTTTCTATGCCTCAAGAGCCATGGGAAGCACTTATGAGATTTCACCCATACTTCACACACATAACATCAACTCGCACGTACACACACATACACACACAGACCGCTCCATCTCTCCCAAAGGTGTGATGCTGACATGGTGCGGGGCTTTTTTTGTTTATTTTTTTGCTTTTGCGCCCCGCTCACCGGTCGACCGTATGTGCATGGTACTTTGCACTTAAAATAGCTTTTTTTGTAAACAAAACCATCACCTTTTTCAAACACTGTCCCTTAGCAAAGCCCCACCCAACCCTCCCGCTGCAGCCATGGCAGCAATGCCACCAGATGAACTGAGTGTTTGAAAAACATGTCAGTCGGCAGACTTTGCGGACACTAAACTAGAGCGCGCGCGTGTGTGTGTGTGCGCGTGTGTGTGCGCGTGTGTGTGTGTGTGTGTGTGTGTGTGTGTGCGCGTGTGTGAGAGATGTTAAACTGTCGACAGCAATACGTCCGTCAGTACTCGGGCTTTGGCAGGCAGGCTCGCAACTGCCCTGTAATTTTTTGTCCACGCCTGCCCTTTAGAGCAAAAAGTAACAGAAAAACCGACAAAAAAGAAAAAAACAAACAAAAAAAATTGTGCAGCATGAGATTGTGACTGGGGAGGGTTTTCAGGGGTGGGTTTGATTGTTTTTATGCCGCTCTCTGATGACGGGGCATTTATTTTATTTTTTTCAAACATCATCCCTTTCTTATGTGTGCTTGTCATGGATATTATGAACACCAGCCACTGGGCCCAATACTGGTACGCTCTGGCGGGTGTTGGTACGTTTTTGTACACTACTTCTTCACTGCCCCATTCACCAGGTATTAAACAGGAAGGGAATCTACTGAGAGCACATTCCACTTATGTAAAGAAGACAGGCAGGTGAGGCTGAGAGCATTATTTCATTACTTGTTGTTGTTTTGGTTTGCGAGTGGATGTTCCTACCAGTTATTTATGAAGAGAGTCCAGTTTGAGATGAAGCGAATAACTCGGAAATACAAATGGTCGGCTTTGACTTTTCAACGGGAGCGCGCGCGCACACACACACACACACACACACACACACACACACACACACACACACACACACACACAGACAGAATCTCTCTCTCTGCTCACAGCTAAACTAAATCAGTTTTCTCTCCCTCGCCTTGCCTTCATAGCTATTTATTGTTTTAGCAGAAATATATACCTTTTAATGTAAATAGTTTACAGAAAGAAGTGTCTATCAGCAGATGTATTTATTAGATAAATCTATAGATGAATATACAAAAACAATCTATTTAATTAGTTATAGCTTATGTTCTTCTTGTGAGGTTTATTGAGAGTTTCCTATATGTAGTTTGTTTGCACAGCCTAGTCAATCCATAAAATATTGAGAAATGTCTCTTTGTGCCTCGAGGCTTTAGTGTCTGTCTGAATTCAGCACGGTGCTCCTAGGAAGTGATTTCTTTGTGGCTGATTCTGATTTTTCTTTTAGCCATTTTCGAAGCCCATAAGAGAAGGATAATGGGACAAAAAAACTGAAGAACTTAAAAAAGAAAATGATTAGAAAGTAGAAAAAGCGAGAGGAGCAGGTGTCCGGGTCAAGCGCAGTGGCGTTGCCGGTTCACCTCCCATCACCCCTTTCCCTCCCCCACGCCCGTGCCTCAGACAAAATGGCTCTTGAGCCTTGTGAGATTTTTTTTTTTTCTTCTTCTTTTTCTTTTTACCCCTCCTCTTCCTCCTCCTCCTCTTCGCGTGTGGTTCCCAGTCATCACGGGCAGGGACAGGAGCGCTGATCTGTTGTCGTTTCTTCTGAATGTACGCGTTATCAACCCCTGCAGTCGTAGCAGCACGGTGCCAAAAGAAGCTCCCTGCGTGTTGTGCATGCGCCACTTGCAGATCTCAGTTTAAAGCATGACGATGGTACGCCAAAAAAAACACAAAAACACAAAAAAAAGGAGAAAAAAAAGGAAAGCAGAAAAATAGATATGAGATTGTTTAGTCGTTGAGTGTCGAACGCTGCTTATTTTTGTCCAAACGGAGAGGGACTGTGCAGCCACGCTAACCAAGTGGGGGTTGGGGGGGGGGGGGTGTTGAAAAGTAGGTGTGAGTGGGCAGGTGTGTTCACTGTAATGCCATCTGTCGGTGCATACGTGTGTGTACAGTATGTGAGCGTGTGTGTGTGTGAGTTTACTGCATTATTGTCTTCAGAGATGTATTTTTTTGGTAGTAGAGGGTGGGTGATTTTAAAAACATTGTAAATCCATGTTTCTGTTTATTTGTTTTATTTGAAGAAGAGCATTAATGTCTTTCTGTGGTAGCCACCATTTTTTTTTTCTCTCCTCCCCATCCATCGTCTCATTTCTGTCTTCCACTAATCTGTGTGTGTGTGTGTGTGTGTGTGTGTGTGTGTGTGTGTGTGTGTGTGTGTGTGTGTAGCTGGGCAGTGTACTGTATGTGTCAGTGATCACATCGCACCCCTCTCACTTCCAGTACAAAGACCCTGGTGCTCTCAGCATCTGCCTTAAGAAGCAGGTGTGGAATCTCTCAAAGAACAAGACTACAGTCAGACCAGTTGTTTAAGCTACAGCTTTCCACATCAGGGGAAAACTCACGTTCATGTGTATATTTGGCTTTTCTTTTCTTTTTTTGCACACTTTTGTCCCTGCATACAAAGCGGCTCAAAACGGACACACCTGTTACGGCCTAACAGACGCATACAGTGTGTTTACGACAACAGCGACGTGCATCACAAAGGTCATTCCCTTCTTTTCTTCTTCGTGACGGGTCTCAGGCGTGGTGCTCTCATCGCATTAGACACAAAACACACAAGACAACACCCCCTCGTCACGGCTCCATCGAACATCGTCGTCACCTCCTGCCTTTCTTCTCGGAAAGGTCAAACGTCTGTTTGCTGAATAATAACATTAAGGTTTGTGCACTTAACTTTTTAAGAAATTGGAGAATTTGGACACTGTCTTCTAAAGAAATCTCTTCAAATGTAAGAGAGGGGAGAAACAGCCCCCCTTTGATAATGAATCGTTGAGCAGCAATTTATATTTGCCAGTGATATTAAAATGAATTAAACATTTGAAACCCTTGTTTACCTACCTATCTCCTTGTCGTGGTCTTTGTTCATGGTTTGTGATTATTAAGCATATGTGAAGAGGACAAATGGAGGCTGTCAGGGGAAATCCAGCCCACCGGTTTCTCATACAATGGGTAATTTTCACGTAGAGGTTGAGTAGACGGTAATGAGGAGCATTTTTTTTTGTGTGTGTGTGAAGATAATATAAAAAGAAAGCCTTAGCAGGGGCTTGATCCTCGCCAGCCATCCATTGTGTTCCAGAGTAATCTGTTGGCCAAATCCCATGTTTGTGTGATCACCGCCATCTGACTGCTGCTCTGCAGGCAACACACACGAAGCTAGAATGGGAAAAGAAAGAGGGGGATGGGTTTCCTGAAAAGGCTGCATCCCTTCATGCTGCATCTAATGCAAGTCCTCTCCACCCTTTGCATCCACAAACAATCACAGTTCATGTTGTAACTGACCAACAAGTACCTTGACCTATCATGGGAGGAAAGCATGGTAAATGTCGAATTGTTCAACAGTAACTCAACCTCTTTGAACACACAACATGTCGACTCTTAAGCCAGCCAGAAGACCACATCAGGGGCCACTCCTGTCAACTACGAACACAAAACACTGGCTACAGTTCACACGGGCTTACCGAAGTTGGATACTTCTCTGCGCACCAACTGAACATCATGGAAAGGCCACAGCCTGCCTGAGTGTTGTTAGTGACCACATCCATCCCTATATGGCTGGCTGCTTCCAGCAATATAACCAGCCACAGTGGAAACGCTATCATATCATGTCAACACAGACCAAAACGTCTGAGGAATGTTTCCAGCACCTTGTTGAGTCTATGCCACTATTAATGCAGTTCTGAAGGCAAAAGGGGGTCCAACACATTACTAGCAATGTGTAACTAATTAAGTATGTTATGCTGACACAGATCTTTTAGTGACAAATCCCATCTACACCAGGCATCCCAAACTTTACGTGATGTACTAATATATCAAAATGCTGATGACTGAGCTGAACACCAATGTTAACATTTGAAATCCTTAGGTCATTTTTTTTTTTATAAATGAACACAATACTTTTAACAGGAAATTTGGTAAACTCTGGCAATTTCTGTGAATGTACAACAAAAACCAATTCTGAGCAATAAGCTAACATAGGCCAGCAGACTGACTTGGATAATTTACTCACCTTATGTGGATACGGTTTTTCTTGTCAGGCCTATAACCACACTTCAGTAGAGAACTGAAAAAAAAAAAAAACCCTCTGTGTTTGAGAACTGTGGATTTGTGAATTTCTGTGGTTTTGAAATACATTTTCCATGTACCATTCTTGCTTCTTATAGAATCCCTGCTGTTTTATGCATATGTTTTTCCTATAACAAGTCTGGACTGCAGGTATGCCAGTTTAGCATCCAGGCTCTTTGGAGTCAGGCTGCTGGAATGCATGCAAAATGTGGCTTGACATGGTTTCACTGAAATTAAGCCCTTCCTTAAAAAAATGCAATTTGAATGGTGCTCCAAACCGTGCCATTACCAGTGACTGTGTGTTAATGCATCCTCATTGGTATATATGATTAAGATATAATAACCAACTACTGTATTTGTGCCATTTATTGGCGTCTCTGAACAAAAAAGAAATACATTCATGTTATTTATCTTAATAAATCATTTGGTTGAATCAATGAGGCTTTCATTTTGTTCACCTCTTCCAAGTGATGCAAAATGATTCAGTCCACCTGCACTCTGGCTGCTTTTACAGCACAGCTAATTTATTATAAATAGAGAACTGCTAATGTGAATCCTGAGTCATGTCTTTCCCCAAGAAAGCAAAATCGAGGAATCAAAAAGAAGAAATGAGAGGTGGAGAAGCAGTAACTGAAATTTAAAGAAACGTGACCAGAGTAAAACCTTTACTGCTCTCAGCATTCATTAGGTATGATAAGTAATTTTCTGAGGCTATGTAATATAAATAACAATATTGTAATGATAAATAAATATACATTGATGAGCATGTAATTACTCCAACAAACTGATATAGCCTCATAAACACATAAATAATCCATTAAAAATACAAAGCAGTGGGCACCAGTTTGTGTAAGCCACCATGTTGAATCACCATCTGGAATACAGTGGTCGAGATGGACATCTCAGGCACTTATGTAATACGTCACAGATGGAGGAGAAAAGGACTTGCAGACGTTCATGTGCTGTGGAGACAAATGTTAAGTTGTTTCTGCACCTTTAGACTCAAGATATGAAGGATAATACCTTTGTGTTTTTTTTTTCATCTAAGAAGGGGTCCTCTTCCCCAAAGAAGCATAAATGCGAAGGACGATGCAACAGGGCGATCCTCTTTCTCCTCCCTTCAGGCCTCATGTCTTAAACTGAAGTCAGAGCTTCAACACACAAAAACGTGTATAAACACAGTTATTTATTCCTGATATTGTTGCTTATTATCTGTAGATTATATTCACAACAACAACAGCTGATTATAAGCTAACATTAGGCTAGTTAGGCATAATGTTAGGCTTGAGTATCCTTTAAAAAAATCAGTTTTCCTTATGATAAAAAGTTTGATTACATTATCACATCCTATGAGATTTTATTATTAAGCATCCTAGTCCAACAATGTAAGACCAACTTCAAAGAAAGTTTAATTAACACTGGCTCACAGCAGCTAACAGAGCCTAACAGCAGCTATCGGAGGTTAACAGGAGCTAACAGCAGCAAAAACAGCTGCACTTGTCAAAAGAAAAGTTCAGGGTTTCCCCCTAAGTGTTTATATTAAAAGAATATGTTAAAATACAGTGCATACAAAATGGTTTTCTACACTAACTGATAGAAAAAAGTCATGTTTTTCATCTCTCTCGGCCGACTTAAACATGTTAGTCTTACAGTGGCCGCCACAGCTAGGACTATGCACTGCAATTGGGAGAGGCAAGAAAACAGAATTTAGCTGAAATAACCTGGAGTCAGTGAGAATGTACACACTATAACTATAAGGATGTGACATTATATGGCAAAAGCAGTACATCCCTCTTTACAAGATGAGCTCATATAGTAATAAGTAAAAGTTATTCCAAGAAATCATTTGTATTGATAACAGCTTCAGCTTCAGCTTACCAACACTGATATCAAGCAACATTAAGCTTTATTGTATGTTAGTCAAGGATTCACTAGCGGCAGGCAGAGGTAGGACCAAAATGAAAAGGTCAACTTAAAGAGGCCGCTTTACTGCCTGTGAAAAAAAACCAATCACTAAATACATGAACACAAAAATCAAATATGGAAACTGGAAACAGGGAACTAATTAGGAATAACAAGGGAATAGCAGACGACAGAGGATAATGAGCGGATGGGAAACAGCAGGAAACACAGCTGGAAGTAATCAGACACAATAAGACAGGGAGGAAGCAAAACTAATCACACTGAACAAAGGACAGGAAACTGTCAAAATAAACCTTAGACACTGGAACTGTGGAAGAAACAGACTTGGGAACAAGACAGACTGAGGAGACAGAGAGGGCGAGAGAGTGGGGGACACAGAAAGGGAGAGAGGCATGATGGGCTTGGGAGAACACACCAAGACTACCAGAGCATGACAGGGAACAGACTAAATGAGCAAGAATCAAAGGCCTAGAAATACAAATGACTAAACTAAGAAGAACAAGGAAACGAAACAATACCAAGAGGGAACAAAGAAACGCTGGATCATAAATCGAGAACCATGACAATTCTGGCTGTCAGGCTGTGAGGTATGCAAGGCATTTTAAGGAAGCCAGTGCTTTTCAGGCTGATGAAAGAGCTGTTTAAATACCACAGTGACTTCTTAATTAGAAAATGAAAAAACTTAATTTTGCTAGCTCTAATGAAACACCATCAGGCAGCACACCAACACACCTGCTCTTAAGGGTTTTCATGTTTTACTAAATCACTGAGATATCTGCAAGACCATTAGACCGCCATGTTTGACACGTCTAACCTTTGTATTGGATGAGATCAAAGAAGCACTTACAGAAAACAGTTAGCATATGTCATGTAACCAACAAACACAACCAAGCTACTTTAGTAAACACAAATAACTTTGCACTTATTCAAACATCACACTTTATGAAGACATTATATCCAATAGATGGAGAAATGAGGATTCAGGATGAGGCTGAAAGCAGGTTAAGAGGCGAATCGTAGTCCTGTATACTTCATTCTTATAGAGGGTGTGTCTGTGCAGCAGATAGTGAGCAAGAAGATATGATCGAGGACGGTGGAACGATAGTGAAGAGAGCATGGGAAACATGATGAGAGGATATAAGTGAACCATTACGCTGAATCAGGACAGCAGTGTCATTTTTCCCATTTCTGCAAATAAAACACATTTCTAGGGTATCTGCATTAAATTAGCATTTTACTGTTTTGTTTTTTTTATACCATAAAGAAAACAGAAGGAAAGTGATTTTTCCACAAAGTAACTGTGGACTACAGTATGTTGTGAAATGTGTGGAAACTGTGCAGACTTATGGACATATCACAGATTTTTAAAAATCAAACTGGTATAGGAACGGTCATAACTGGCTATCCTCATCACCACTGTGGTTTACTGTACTGTTGTCAGTGCAATTATTTGTTGAAAAAAATTGTGAGAGGTATGGATCATGAAAGCAAGAGGGCCCACAGAGACTGCTTATTTAAATGGCCACAGTCTGGTGCTCCAGCCCTGCTTGTTGATAACTGAGCTGTGTGTCCTAGCTGTCAAAGGCTTGACACAGGCTCAGCACAGTTGAATGATCAGGAGAGTCCACATCTGCCTGACGGAAACAGTGTGCACACTCTGAAATGGGTTTCTATCTATCTAGCTAGCTAGCTATTGCTAGTTCAAGACCTAAGGCTGAGCCAAGTACATTCTCCAGCTAAGTGTACTGACATAACTCAGTTGCTGGTGTGTTTGTAGCAATGGTATTGACTTGTGTGTAAATGTTTGTTTGTGGGTGTGTATCAGGGTCAGAGGCTTACTGGCTAACCTGTCCACGTCCTAATTTGCCAAATAAGTCAAATCCAGCATCTTATCCAGGACCTGGATAAGCTGGACCTGAACTTAAGTGGACCAATCATACGCAACCTCACACAGACCTGGATGGAGACATCTAATACAGGCACACACCTGCATGACACACACACACACACACACACACACACCCAAGGATCACAATCAAACAACAAATGACGTGCGCCATGGAAACATAACAACAAAAACCTCACGAACAAAGAGAGAGGCAACTTCAGGGATTTGATCATTTGTGGGCGACAAGTCACTAATGGAGTGTACATAATGAGTCGCTCCACCCCACTCACTCTGCCCACAGACGTGTGGTGGCTGTCTGATGGTGATCATTAAGCACTTACGTATGATCTGTATGTTTACTGTTATCGGCAATGTCTGACGTTTCCCATTGCCAACATGAAGCTATAAGACACAAATGGCACACGGCTCACACAGGCTATACTGCAAACAAACACACTTCTTTACAATTTTTTACTCAACTGATGTCTTTGAATCTAGTTTTTCTGCAGCTGCTTTGCCATATTTCACTTAAAAGCTTTCACACAGCACACAAACATATAGTTAACCTTCAGGAGACTGAAGTCAAGTCGCAGGAGACAAGACCTTTGAATTTTGTGTCGAAATCAAGTTTTTGTATCAATGAACAAGTCACTGTTGCCGACACTGTGCAAGCCAGGACGGTTAAATTGCTTAGATACTTTGTCAAAATGAGTGCACGTTGGAAGTGTGCTCCTCATCCTCTGATTTCCTGACAGGCTTGTCATACTTGTTTCTCTCCCACTGAATACCTACTGCACCAGTCAATTATTCTTCCACGGATGACTGACTGCTATTGTCTGTCACAGTGAATCCTCATTGGATACTCACTTCATGGGCTCAAGGTTTTACGTTCCACTTGGTAATAAAAAAGTGTAAATGTGCGCTAAAAACAGCACTTTTTCTGCAATGTTCGCACAATTCGGTACGATACGTCCTCAAACATGTTCTATAATACTATTAAAACAGAAAAGTATGGGCAGTGGAAAAAAGTCATCCTCTGTGCAGCGGTAACAAATTACTGCTGGGTATCACCGGACATCCTGACACTGTCTGTTTTCCTGAAAGTCCCGTCATGCTCGTTTTTTGTGGTATGACTACTCACTGTAGCAGTCTATTAGTCGTCTAGTCATTTATGTCACACGTCTTATCTCCATTGTAATGTAACAATGCTCTTCCTATGTTCTGCTGTCCTTGCTTATCTTCCTCCTTCAGGAAAATGTTTATCTGTGTCGGTTTCCTACACATTTAACATTTTCTGCAGTTTGACGGAGCAACTTGTGACAACTCCAACCTTTTGGCAATAAGAACTATTACAGAGTGAGGAACCATAATCAACACTGTTCACAAAGTCACCAAAGGACCAGTACTGGTCTGAATCGCACTGGCTAACCTGCATTATTTGACAGATTCAAATTTATTTGAAGAATTGTTAGTTTTCACAAAGTACTATGCACAGTAAACACTGACGAGTAGGAAACCGTCAAGATTTACAGTATCTTTATGAAATGTAGCACGACTAATTATAGAAAATATATATAAAGAAAAGAAAACTGAATGAGAGGCATCAGCAGACTGTGGCTGGATTGCACCATTTAATCAGTCTGTCAGGTGGTGTTATCATGGTGCTAGCATTTTTGTTCTTGTGGGGGTTTTGAATTCTTCCATCCATCCATTCGCTTCCACTTATCCTTTTCAGGGTCGCGGGGGGAGCTGGAGCCTATCCCTGCATAGGCGAGAGCAGGGTACACCCGGGCAGTCGCCAGTCTGTGCGCTACATCACACCTATGGGCATTGGATAAATAATTAGGGCAGGGATACTCAGTATGTGGGCCCCATGATGAGTCGGGGTTCGATTTGAACGCTCACATTCCCCTACAAGGTCTGTCCTACCACTGCTGGGCCCATGCTCCATTGCTTACTGAGTGAATGGTAAATGCAGAGGGGTTTTCCCACGGACCATGTACTCTTCTTTCTCTTCATTAACCTGTCCCCACTAACTGCATGTCTTTGGACGGTGGGAGGAAGCCGGAGTATGTGGAGGGAACCCACGAAAACACGGGGAGAACATGCAAACTCCACACAGAAAAACCCCGGCCTGATGGTGGAATTGAGGACCTTTTTGCTGTGCGTCAACAGTGCTAACCACCGTGCCACCGTGCCGTTCTTTCAGAATATATTTCAATTGTTATTGTTTAAACTGTGGAAGTTTTATTGTTACTCTCAAGTTTTTGATGTTTTGGTTTCTGTAGTTCTTGGATTTCTGGGTCCCTCAAAAAATCCATGGACTCTTCCGAGGAATCGGCCCTCTTTCCGTTGTTTTTTCTTTCTCCTTGTAACAATAAAATGATGTGAAAGGTGAAGAATAGGAAAAATGGGGTTGGGATTAGGGCTTTATTTTCTGTGATATCTTTGAGTTTTTGTTTCCTGTTTTACCTCATATTTTTTTTAATAATAAGTTTCACTTTTGTGTTCCGGGTTTTGGTTCATGAATTGGTTTCTATTAGTAGTTTCAATTATTTGGGTGTTTTTGTATCTGTTCCTCCTTCTGTTTCATTATTCTGTGTTCATGTCTTTGTCCTGTGTTGCTCTCTCCATGTTTAGTTTAGTGTTTTGGTTATTTTCACAATTTGTACCTGTTAAGTGCAAGTGGGGGAATCAACACTCATGTCTGTATCAGTCTTCTTTTGTTAGTCCCTCTTTTATTTTGAAGGGTTGCTTCCCCTGTCATGTGTTAGCTTTGCTTCCTGGACTATCACAGTCTCTCCATAATTATATTCACCATTCACCTGTGTGTGATTGCTTTGTCTGTGTACACATGTACACATCACATGTACATGTGTAAGTTCTCAGTCATCCAGGTCATGGTAGGGTTAGGTTGGCGAAGACGTTTCACCTCACCAACTTCTTCACTTCTAAAAACAAATAGTGAAGAGTCCCAGGTATTTAACCCATAGTGGGTGTTGTTCCCTTAAGAGGTGGTCGTGAGGGTCGCTGACCCACTGTTGATCATGTGAGTCATCACATTGAACCAAGGTGTGAAAAAAGGCACAAGTCTTTACCGTCACAGTGAGATCTTGTCGTAACCCATCATGTGACCTGTCAAGGTCACCCAAAGCAAGGAGTGAGTGGGGGTGACATTGTTGAAATGTCAACAATCGAACCACCTTTCTGAGCAAGCACTTGGTGACAGGAGAAGGAAAAACTCTTTTTTAAATAGGAAAAAGCAGGCATAACCAGTCTCAGGGAGAGGCAGCTATCTGCGACTGGTTAGGGGTGAGAAGGGGAAGACAGGACAAAAGACACACTGTGGAAAAGAGGCAGTTTAGTTATAACTAATGATTAAATGGTGCATAAAGGCACAGAGAGTGAACGATGAGTGAATGAGAAAACACTCAAGGGAGGATTCAGAGACAGCTGATCCAGCTTATATGTAAGCTTTATCAAAAAGGAAAGTTTTAACCCTAATGTTAAAGAGCACATCAAGTCACATAGGCCCCTCTACAATCACTCGTAGGTAAGAACAATTCTGTGCAAACTGCACAAATGTACTGAAGCGTCAGAGTATTTCATGCCCTGAATAGAAATTCTGCAGCAGCCAGATACAGCATGGCTCTGTGGCGGAGTGACAAGAACTCTGCGTGATCATCTTCCATAATACCTGACAGCGTAGGTTGAGGTAAAGGGGTTTCAATGAGTGTATATGTGCGGTTTGTGTCCCTGTGTGTGTGTGTGTGTGCAAACAGATGGAGGAGATCGTCTGCATGCTGGAAACAGGGATCTCAGTGGACCAGAGCGAAGAGTGCACATCAGACAAGATCAGTGCATCCAAGATAGAACAAAGGCGAGGGAGCTGAGTGGCCTGTACGTGACATGTAGTGAAGCGCTTCACAGAGAGCCTTGCTCAGTGCTTCTGAGAAACACCTGGCATATCAAAGCGCCAAAGGGAAACGAGTTTCAAAGGAGCAGGGCTGCCAGAGACTGTTTTGTGCCCAGGTCTCCACGGAGATGTGTGTTTTCTGAGTTATTAGATGCCATTATATACACGCATGTGGAGAATAACACCACTGAATGAGTAAGTGTTGAAATAACCCGCAATGTAAATGGCAACTGTTTTGTTTCCTGTGTTCCAAAGCTGCAGCAAGTTATAATGAAGGAGCTACATCTAATATTCAATTATATATGTGCCTAAGCCTTGTGTATAAGTGTTAACAGTGTTCACACTTTTTGTGAGTCAATTACGAGACCACAGCGAAGATGGAGTGACTTTGCTGGCAGCGACTGTAGCTGGACTGCAGAGAGAGGAAGACAGAGTAGCTGGCTGCTGAAAGGTAAGTCATAACGTTGGTGTCCTGCCAGGGTAGGAGTGGGCACTGGACAAAGAACGAATCTTTTCTTTTCTTCTCTAAAAATACAAATACATTTAAACACAGTTCACTTGTGTACATTTATAACCACCGTCACCAAGACTGGAATGGCTCTACCTCCATAACCCTCCAGTCTGCTTTTGGGCTGAAGCTTTTATCCATGACAGTGTCATGATTTATTTCAGATCATTTGAAAATCCTCCTCTTGCCAGATTCAGAAGCATCCACAGTCTTTTCATTTAGGCCTGAGGAAGCCACATTACATGTTATAACTGAGGTGTCAAACATGTACAGCCCACAGGCCAAAAGCAGCAAGCTCAAGACTCAAATCCAGCCCACTGAAGTGGAAGGTGTAAAAACTGAAGAGAAGGACTGGCAAGTGAATCGTGTCAAGAAACATGGTTTTCCCACATGCTAATTTAATCCTAGCCTGAGGTCTAAATCATTGTGATTTTTACATCGCTCTGGCAACTAACACATACTCTCTGTTTCTAAATTTAGAGATGCAAATCTGTGTGTGTACTTACATTTCCACTGTGACTTTTATGTTGCTTTTAATATATTTAAATTATAAAAAGAAATGTCATTTGTACTTGAAGTATGTTCTTTAAGTATGTCATATTAAAAACAGGTAGTACTTCAAAGAGAAGCAAATATTTTCTTCTTCTTCAAATAGGTGAAAATCACCATCTATTGCAGTTTACAAACAGTTTCTGAGTGACACTTACTTTTACTTGTCCTGTTAAAAGCAAGTAGAAATAGTCAAAAAGTCACCGTCCCAATATTGTCAAAGCTAGCAGAGCTACATTGGAAAAAGTTAATATTAGTTAAAGTTAATATTTGGATATTTATGTGGCACTTTGAAAGACATTTGTTGGATTCGGCTAGCTAGCCTTACACACTGAGTTTCATTGATAAATAACAGCAGGTAGCTGCGATAATGCTAACCAGGTATCAAAGAAGAAGAAGAAAGAACTACAAAAGATTTACAGTACTGTGCAAAAGTCTTGAACCTGTATCAGGTCTTTGCTGGATTTTTTCCTGTTTCTTAAGGAAATGATTCAATTCAATTCATTTTTATTTATACAGCGCCAAATCACAACAACAGTCGCCTCAAGGCACTTTATATTGCAAGGTAGACCCTACAATAATACATACAGAGAAAAACCCAACAATCATATGACTCCCTATGAGCAAGCACTTTGGTGACAGTGGGAAGGAAAAACTTTTGTCCTCCACACATGCAGTTTCTTCATTTGTTTTTTAAAGACACGCAGCACACCATACTAAGACATGCCAAGTTTTCAGCAAACAGATCTTCTGGAATCTCCTTGTTGGTGCAAAAATACTGTTTTTATGCCTGTTGAACTGTGTGCACTTTCCATAGAGAAAACAAAGGGGAACAAAGTGTGTGTTTTTGCATCAGACTGTGACAAAGTGCTTAAAAATAGAGTTTCAATTCTTTGCTACATTGTCTGTTACCATGTCTAGACACGACACTGGTTCCTCGAGTTGAGTTAGATGCCTTTTTATGCTTAAAAGATTCATAGGTTGAGTGGCTTAACAGACAAAAGTATTCCTTTAACCTTTATTTAACCGGGGGCCCTTGGGATTAACATCTCGTTTTAAAAGGAGGGTTAGCCAAGAATGCACACCATTACCATGCTACGAGGTAACCATCACATGTAACATCAAAACACATAAAACAGAATAAAACAAGTCAGAATCAAAATAACACAAATACAAAGTCCAGCTCATGATTCGCAGTTATTCTCTTCAGTTACAGAAGTCTTTATGAGAGCACTGGTACAGGGATTGGCTCAAGACTTTTGCACAGTCCTGAGCCACCTCTCAAACTGTCACGTCACATGTGTTTTCATAGTGCAAAGCTGTATGTAATATTGTGTGGTCTATAGCCTACAGGTGAACTTCTAAGCCTGAACAACTGTTTCACTGTATGCTACACTCTTGTACTTGAGCATTTGATAAGATTAGATATGTGTATTTTTTACCAGCTATAAAAACACAGCGACAGTAGCTCTTCAATCTTAAATCAGACATTTATTCCTCACCAGCGTCTGCGCTAAGCTATCCATCACATCATTAAAATGCTAATAGCTAGTAATCACTCTGGGCTGCGAGACATAAAGGTTTCCCAGTTGGCATGCAGAACATTTTCCCCACATTACAGCTGCCCAGATATTGCCTGTTTGTGATTTTTATAATAAGCTATTAGACACAGCGGCTTATTTTCAAACAGCCAACTGCAGTGTACCAGCAATGTTGCTAAGAAACCTAAGAGGGGGCCTTCATAATGGCAGATATTGTGACTGGTCAAAGCGCGGCCAGCACAAGTGTAACTAATAAAATGAATGATGGCTTGGTTCCATTATCTGCCCCAGTAAGCAATGCCAGTGAACCAGCATGCATAATAAATCAGGGTAAGTAAAATGGAACGCAGTCATTATTAACACGAGCTGTTTCCTCAAGTAACGTGTCGGAGAGATTTATTACCTGGCATCTCCTGCTTGTTTGCCTTTTCATACCTAACATGTTATTTTTTTTATTATCCCTCCAACCTCTCACTTGTTCCACCATTTGCTACAAACCCTGGAAGCTTCATTCCTGCTTTTGCTGGAAGAACAGCGCCCTCTTTCTGTTATTTTGCCATAAAACACCCCAGTGCATCTCCAGCGTAGAAGAAAATCCACCTGGCGGCACTGACTGCAGGCAAAGAACATCCTCCCCACTGGTCTTGCTTGCACTTCATTGCACTGACGCCTCAGAATGAATGCGTCCCTGTTTTTATATTAAAAAAGCACTGCACATTTCACCTGCACGTTGAACTGAAGGTTTTTGAAGCCGCAGTAAATGCAGACAGAAAATCAGGAATTGATATCAAAGATTATGATGCTTTTAACAAAGCTTATTTAAATACAGCTGGTGTACGTGCTGTTACTGTGCTGAATGGCAACTACAAAAGTGGGCAGGGAGGAGACACAAGCACAGAATTCAGATATTTGTGGGTACCTGATATTTCCTGCTGAGTCACCAGTGCCCTGCATCAATAGGCCCTTTTGTTGCCACTGATGGTCACAATGATGGAAGAGCCAAGGTCCCTCACTGTCACACACACACACACACACACACACACACACACACACACACACACACACACACACACACACACACACACACAGATGCCCACTATCTTGAAGTTTTACATCCCAGCTCAGTGACTTTGAACCTTCACCAGATCATCACTGCCTTCTATCAAAGGCCTGGGCATCTTCCCAGGAGAGCTCAAAAGCACGATCCACATTAGAGCTGCAGTCATGAACATGAGGGAATTAAAGGATACTATAATAAGGAAGTTTTTGTTTACACGTGCTCAGCATCAGTTCAGACTGTGAGCTCAGGAGTGTAACGTTGGTGCTTTGTTGCCCCCTAGTGATTAAAATGTCTCTCTCTGTCTGTGTTCATGCATTCATCAAATAAAATACGAAAGTTAAAGTGAAAAACATCATCTTTATTCTGACTTTTGATAATATTATTAATATTTATTTAAACTACATGATTTGTGGAAAGGCCTGGATCAAAATCTACATCAAAATGATCTGAAAAGTGGCTCGGCCGGTCTCTCAGTTCAGCTGTATCTTTGCGCCACTTCTTTAAAATATAACATTTTGTTATATTTAGACTATAAACTTTATTTTCTCAATTTTCTTTAAGACCTGTTTGTCTCATTAGAAACTACAGGGGCAAATGGACACAGATTTTCAAGATTTTTGTTCTTTCTTCAGCTATGAGCTTATTTCAAATCTTCATCTCCTTATTAAAACTGTGACACATCTGCTTCAGCCCTGAGACATTTCCCCACAGTTTTCAGGTGTGTTTACCTACACATTCAAGCATATTCAAGCAAAAGGTTTAGATTTTATAGTGAACGTGGTCACATAAAATTCAATTTTGAGCACAGTCTGTATATAAAAGATAAAGGTATGTGTCATGGAATTCCTTTTTTGGTTGTTGGCTGGTGTTTTGAAGAGTTGAGGTGAGCTCTTTGAACCATCATTCTCACAACTATGCAGCTTAAAAGTAAGGCAAGATAAAGCATCCCTGCTTTAATGTTTATTCCACTACGAAGCTTCTTTGGGCTGCTGCTTTACTCACATCACTCAATCAACATGTTTGGTTTGGCCCAGTGTTTACATGGGAAGCTATAGGTGGGCTATAATTTACAAAATAAGTATCATGTTATATTTAATAAGACCGAAAACTAGCATTTGTGGACATCAATCAGAGGTAATGGAGTGTACTTCAGGGTCATTTTCTCATATACATCTATACAATCTGCCTAGCCTTTACAGCCAGAGTGGGCGCCCCCTGCTGCCCTCAGGAAAAAACTGCATTCGAGAAGTTTCGTCACTCATGACGTGTGATTAATTCAGTGCATCAACTCTGGAAATGTTTGACTGAAATCAGTGTGACTTATTAAAAAGGAATTTTGCATTCCAAACAACAAGTCCGATGATATGTGACAATAATTTGCTACAGTGCAAATAGTTCTATTTAAAAGTCACTGTTTTCCAAATTTGCAGATAAATAAATAAATCCAATCAAATTCATAAAGCTAAATAAAATATCAATTTCTGCTCACTTAACATGGTTCTGTAACTTTAGACAATGGCAACTCTTCACTGACCCCTGTTTGATAATAATTTGTGGGGGAAACGAGACCAATGGAAAGTAGTTTAAGGTGATTTAAGATGACCTGGCGATGTCTGCGCTTGGGATCTGTTCCAGACAGGCAGCTTGAGCAGCAGCACTGGAGGCGCCTCCTGTGGTGTTCGGAGCTGTTGAGGGTGCGGTCCCGCGGGTGGGTGTCCTGTACTTTGCAGGGGCGTGGTCCTTCGCCTCTGTCTCCAGCCTAGATCAGGACCAAGGCCAGAGACCGCTCTGCGCAGCACTGAAACATAGGAGCCCCCCCCCCCCGTAAAGTGCGTAAAGTGCGTAAAAAATACACACTTTACGCATATTTTTGCCACTAATATGTTATTATTCCGTCTTCCCGTACTGCGGTGGTCGGGGGGGGGGGGGGGGGGGCTGACTGCAGACTGCAGCACCACCAAAACACACTCTGAGCAAAGCTCTATACGTCGATCCCATTTCCCATTCTGCTGCGACAGCGCAGGAAAAAAAAATACTGCAGTTACAGTGAACACCATAGATAAGTGCATAATGAATGTGCTGTAATTCAGATTACACCTGTGTCTGTGTTTGTGTTACGATGTGTTTATCCGGGTGGCACTAAGTGCGATCAGTAGTTGGTAACTTGAAAAGAAAAAGTTAGATTTTAATGATCTCAGTTCGGGCACGGACAGCAAAGACCGTGCAGAAACCTGCTCGTCGTTGAGTGTGATTTTGTTGAGCTGGAGCTGCAGGGCGGAAAGGAGGAGATGCATGAGTGACTTCGTGTCTCCCCAGAGGGTGGAGGCTTTCTGCAAAAGCTTGCAGGTTTCCCCTCGTCTTCTGTTGTTGCTGCGTCAAATGATGCGCCGGCGCCTTCCCTATAAAAGCACCTGTCCCGGGCAGACATCACTCGCATCTCACTTTCTCTCTCACACACACACTCATCCTGTCACACTCCTGAACTCCACACACACACACTTCCCTGTGCAAAGCAAAGGCATCGGCCCAATTCAACCGAGGTGAAGGAACCATGAGTTACTCCAGCGAGATTTACAGCAGCTCCTATCGGAAGATCTTCGGAGATGCCCCCCGCTCCGGTCGCGTCGGCCTGGGTAGCAGCAGCCCGTCCCGCCTGCACTCCGCGGGATACCGCAGCAGCCACCGCACCTATGGTTCCCCCTCAGCGATCTCCTCCACCACCACCTACCGCCGGACAGCGGCCCCCGGCCGGGTCTTCTCCTCCATGCCGGACCACGCGGTGGACCTGACCCAGTCCACCGCGGTCACCAACGAGCTCAAGATCATCCGCACCAACGAGAAGGAGCAGCTGCAGGGCCTCAACGACCGCTTCGTGTCCTTCATCGAGAAGGTGCACAACCTGGAGCAGCAAAACAAAATCCTGGAGGCCGAGGTCACACTGCTGCGCCAGCGCAACAGTGAGCCTTCTCGCCTGCACGAGCTCTACGAGCAGGAGATCCGCGAGCTGCGAGCGCGCGTGGAGGAGCTGACTCACGAGAAGAGCCAGATGCATCTGGACTGCGTGCAGATGAACGACACCCTGGAGCGCATGAAGGAGAAGTTCGAGGAAGAAAGCAGGCTGCGGGAGGAGGCGGAGAACACCCTGAAGGGCTACCGGAAGGACGTCGACGACGCCACCCTGGCGCGCCTGGAGTTGGAGAAGAAAGTGGAGTCGCTCCTGGATGAGATCGCCTTCCTGAGGAAAGTCCACGAGGAGGAGCTGCAGGAGCTCCAGGCTTCACTGCAGGCCACACAGGTACACGTCCCACGGGGGTCTGACGGCCTGCCCGTAGACACGCAAGGATTACACCCGCCGACGGTCAACTGGTCAGAAATGCGATTAACCACTAGTTTTAAAGCCACAGAATATCACCAGAAACACAGTGTTACCCACGAACACAGGTGGTCTCCAGGCTTGAGTGTTTTTACACTTCATAATCACCTTAGTGGCCACAAACAAACTACAACAGAGGAAGTTGTTGATTTGTTGCACTCAACACAACAACAAACCCTTTTTTCTTTCTTATTTTTGTGAGTAGTTCGGGAAAGCAGTGACCTACAGATGTGTTAGGATGTGAAAGTCTGTCGGCAGCCGTCTTTTCTACGTCGCTTCGACGTGCTGAACGGCGCGCACATGAAAATTAATGGCATTGCAGTTCCGTTTCAGCACCACGCGCTGTCCTCCCTCCCTCTCTGAAAGCAGGAGAGTCGCGAGCGTCCCTGCGGTGTCCCGCGCGCTCCTGTGCTCACGCCCCCTCGTGCCAACTTAAAGCTGTTTTTGAAGTGTCTGTTTCTCGGTCGTTTCGTGTAGAGAATTGCCCAGAAAAGTGACTGACATTATGAAAGTGCGACAGCGGAGAGATAAGCTACCTGCTTTGCACCAAGGTCAACTATAAAGTTCATGTAAACTACTGTAAGGCCCGCCGTTAGCTTGCTACCATTTCCTAAAAGAGAGGGGGGGGAGAGGGGGCAGAGGGGGGAGAAAATGCGGAGAAATAGCGCAGGGGTGTGGTCGTCCCAGGCAGGACAAACTCTAGCGCTTGTTTCGTGTAGGTTACATATTAACGTGATAAACTGCCTTCATGGGGCAGTATGGCGGTTCAAACCATTTCCCACTTTGTTCTAGCCACGTGTGACGCGCATAGCTCGAGTTTATGCGCAAGAGTGAGTTATTTTCTTGTTTATTGGGATGTTATTTATGTCCCGCTGTCGAGAGAGCAAGATAAAAAGAAGAAAATTTGCGTGAAACTTGTCTTTATGTGAAGCGACGTCCTTTGCGAGCTTGTGCTTATTAAGTTAGTCACGAACTGGTGGTTGCTAGGTAGATTTCTCCAGGGGTTCTCATTTTCCCCTCTGTGGGGAATTTGAGTACCATAAAAGCCATTGACAGCACAGCTTTCTGCAGCAGAGATGTCTGAGTCAGCAGTCCATTCATCAGCGCCGCAGTCCACCACCTCAGCTCATCAGCACACCGCTCACCTTAAACATTTATGTTGCGGCGCTAGAGAAGAGGGTATCACAAGCGCATTAACATGCATTAACAGTATTCAGTATTTAAAAGAAATTCACAATGACACGCTGATATTTTCATCAGGTTAATAGCTACAGATAAGCCAGAGTTAGAATGGCTTTGTTTGTCATCCATGGTGACAGTGATTTCAGCAGTTTGTTGTTACAGTCACCACTTTTCAAAGAACAGACATCCAATCAGAGAAACACTAAGATTTACCCACTGAGTATTAAAAGCATAGACTTTTCCAGCATGAGCCAGAGATTCAAACAAGCTGTGTTTGTGGAAAATGATGGTTCCACGTTATATAATAATATGGTTGATCGGGATCAAAATGAACTTATAATTCTTAATCAGTGAGCTAAAATAGTTTTTGAAATGTACACAGCTTATAACTGTGCATCTCTTAAATATAAGGATGAGTGATTTAAAAAAAAAATTGCTACATTTTATTTACAGTTGTAAACTCAACATATACAGTAAACACAAACAATTTTTACTTTCTACTATTTTGAATCAAGGTGTCAGTGGAGATGGATGTCAGCAAACCTGACCTGGCTGCAGCCCTGAAGGACATCAGGGCCCAGTATGAGAGCCTGTCAGCTAGGAACCAGTCCCAGGCAGAGGAATGGTACCGCTCCAAGTTTGCCAGTGTGACTGAGGCGGCTGCCCGCAACCAAGATGCCATCAAGCACTCCAAGGAGGAGCTGAGCGAATACCGCAGACAGGTGCAGGCCCGGACCCTGGAGATTGAGGCCCTCAGGGGCCACAATGAAGCTCTGGAGAGGCAGATTGCAGAGATGGAAGATCGCCATAACAATGAAATTGGTGAGATGCAGGTATGTAAATAATTGTATTTTTTATACCTTTATTAAGCTAATTTTTAGAAACCTTAAAAAAGACTTTACCGTATTATTTACAGACAAAAACAACCAAAAAGTAGCTAACAAAATTGAGGAGTTAATAATAAAAGCCATAGGTCACATAAGGCTAATGCTGGCTAATATGTGCATGTGTCTGTTTGTGCATACAGGATACCATTCAGCAGCTGGAAGGTGCCCTGCGTAGTACGAAAGGAGAAATGTCTCGTCATCTACGTGAATACCAGGACCTACTGAATGTTAAGATGGCACTGGATATTGAGATTGCTGCGTACAGGTCTGTAATATTACAAACAGAACAGCAGTCATCATTTTGGCAGGTTGAACTAAGCTGAAAACATACATACAATAATAATAGCACAGTATGTTATAAACCTAGGTGTGACAAAGGACCCGATGCACACAACGTTGCCAGAAGGTTCAATGTTTATTTACAGTGGGGGGTTTTCATATCGCCACACCTTTGGTTGTGCAGCTTTTCAGCTGATGTCTCAAGCACAGCATAGATAGCACACACAGCACACCAGTAGGTCCCGGTGTCCTACTCAAAAGAGAGGGCATTATTAGATGATGGGAGTCAGCCGTGTGGGTCAGGCTCCCCTGACACCACACCACAAACTCGCTGCTCCATCCCTCCAACCATCTGTGCCCCTGGCCTTTGGACTACCTTGAACTTATAAGGCTGGAGAGCCAGTTACAACCGTGGGGGGTGATCTGGACATTGGCATCCTTCATGCGATGGAGCCACAGCAGCAGGGTGTGATCTGGAGAGAGGGTGAATGGATGGCCCTAGAAGTAATAAGGAAGAGAATCGACCGCCCACCGGATGGCCAGGAACTCCTTCTCCATGTACCACTGCCCACTGTGCTGGCCTCCCGTTCTGACAGTTACCTGCTGATGTACACGACGGGGTGATCAACCACCCCCACCCTTACCTGCTGGGATAACATGGCACCCAGCCCTCTGTTTGAAGCATCAGTGTGTAGAATAAAAGGGAGGGAAAAGTTAGACGTGTAGAGCAGGGGCTCAGGGACTCCAAGACTGCAGCCACCCGCTGCACATGCTCTGCCCAGGTGTCACTGTGATGATGTCATCCAGATAGGTGGCAGGATATGCAGCGTGCAGACGCAGTACACTGAGGCACTGGAAGGTGGCGGGGCGTCCGAACACGCTGAAGGGCAAATTGGTACAAAGCATACGGAAGGGAAAGGGGAGTTTTTTTTCCTTTGACTCTGCAGACAAAGGAATCTGCCAGTAGCCTTCCCTGACACCAGACCCTGAACCCGCTGCTCCACCCATCCCCTGCAGCTGAGTGACAAACCACACCCTGCCACACTAGGAAAAACAGTGTTTGCAGATCACAGCAGCAACAAAATTACTGTTCCAAGTGAACTTGTGATCTTCGCCTATGAAACCATTGCTTCAAAGGCTGAGACCAGGTCTGCAACCACTCGCACTCAGTTGCTGTCTTCAAGTGACTTTGGTGTGTCAAGATAAAGTCTGCTATGAGTTTGCATCTGTATCTTAGTCATTGCTAACCAGTTGCACTCAATCTGTCTGGGTTTATAAATTAGACAACACTTATTTGCAAACCTTTGCCAATCTGTCTGAGGGTGATTGCACTTAGGCTGTATCAGACCGTAATTGTTTGCAGACAAGTCACCTACCACCAAGTGACCTGTACAATCACTTCACGGTCATAGGTGGACACCCAGAGACTGATTGGATGAGTTTGTTCTACACGCAACCTCTGAGGAGCAAACACAACTACTTCCAATCAGTCACGAAATGTAGAAAAATGTACAAGGCAATAAGTGATGTTTCCTAGTCACAAAGAGGTTGTCATCCTACTTTTACTCTGGCATGAAAGGCAATTATTGTAGGATTGGATGTGGCAGTTTCAAAATGGGACACAGCAGCCACTCTGGAGCTTTAGCTACGTGTCTCTCTTAGCTGATTTTTCTTTCAGTTTTACAGCACATGACCATTGTAGCAACTGGTGTTATTTTCCACCATTTCCAGATAACTATAGGATGGAAATCATAAAAAAGTTATACAATACTTGTCGGCAAAAAAAGCTTCAGTGCAGCTAGCTGGTGGTCACTTGTCAAGAGCTTCATTCAACAATATATTTACTCTTTCGTTCATTGACTGGTTCTCAAAGTGACTGATAAGAGGTCAGCATCATAGTCTGTTTAAAAGAAAAATCTAAGCATGATCTCAGTGTGGTGCTTTGTCTTTCTCCCCTCCTGTTGGATTGATTGCACCATCTCGAGGTACAAAGGTATTACATAAGGCAGCTGGTTCGCAAACAAACTTCAGCAAATATCTCTGCAACACAATACATAAATCTGTTTGAAATCATATCATAGATGTTAATTGTTCGCCATTTGTGTGCTTATTACTCCTTTATTATAAGAGTTTTGGCGTGAAACCACACTGTATCTTGTTTATTGAAGTGATTAATATAATGACAAGTGTTTATTATTGACATTTAGATTTTGCTTTTAAGGACACACTGCGTGCAAAATTCCACTTTATTTATATAAACCTTTTAAAAATGAGTAGGTGTAGGTCCCTCTTCTGTGGAACAAGTTCCCAGTTTGGAGTCAGGAGACAGATGCCTCGTCTACTTTTAAGATCAGACACAAGACTTTGTGTGACACAAAGGACCCGACACATATACGCTGTTGCAGAGTTGACGATGTTTTATTACAGTGCTTTATCTTTTCAGACTGCTTTGTGCAGCTTTGCAGCGGTCTTGTTCCCACCACAGCTCTCCCCTCTGCTCCCTGTGGCCTCGTGAGTTAGGGAGAGTCTGATTACTTGAACAGCCCTAGCTGCCCTGACAGCCTCCCTGGCACTGCCCGCTGAACCACCCCTCCTCCTCAGCAGAGTCACAGACCACACAGAGACACACTTTCCTTTTTGATAAAGCATATAATTAGGGCTGGATCAGGTGACCCTGAATCCTCTGTTACTTGTGATGCAATAGATATAGGCTGCTGAGGTCTTCCGATGGTGCACTCAGTGTTTCCTCTTCACTGACCACTTTTCACTAAGTATGTGTTTCTACACCACTTTGCATTTACTCATTAGTTATTATTAACCCTAGCTCTCTTACACAGTGTGTCTTTTGTCCCCTCACCCCCAGTTGGTGGTGGCAAATCGCTGCCCCCCTGAGTCTGGTTCTACTGAAGGTTTCTTCCTGTAAAAAGGGACGTTTTCCTTCCCACTATCTCCATAGAGGTGGTTGGGTTTTTCTTCTGTATTATTATAGGGTCTTTACCTTAAAATATACAGGCTACTGTTGTGATTTGGAGCTATATAAATAGTTGAATTGAAATTGTAGCTTAAACACATCCCAACATGATCCTGGGACATTTGCTTCATGTCACACGAGAGGAGTGCTCCCTCACCTACTTTCCTAAAATGTGATTTTAATGCTTTCACTAAGAGAAGTCAGACACTTCCAACTGAAATAAGATGATGTAAAACTGCAAAAGCACCAAAACAGACAGCAGAGGTGCTTCATCTGATATCACGGTGACATTAGATCCCTTCAGAGTGTCTATCACTGCATTGAGCATCTAAAAGTAGCACGTCCAGTGTAGGCGGTGACGTCACCTTTTGTCCTCTGTTTTTCCATCTGCACAGGAAGCTGCTGGAAGGCGAGGAGTGTCGCCTCAGCTCTGTCGGCGGCGCAATGGTCCAGTCTGGCTATCCCGGCTTTTCCTACATGTCTGCCCGCACCTACACTCTCGGCGCTTACAGGAAGTCCGGAGCTAAGCCTGAAGAGGAGGAGCAAGAGGAAGCGGAAGAAGAGGAGAAGGAAGAGGACGAGGAGGGAGAAGAGGAGGGTGAGGAGGGAGAAGATGGCGAGGAGGGAGAGGAGGACGGTGAGGAGGGAGAAGAGGGCGAAGAGGGTGAGGAGGAGGAGGAAGAGGAGGAGGAGAAGCCAAAAGAGAAAGAGGAGAAGAAGAAGGAGAGCCCCACCGGGAAGAACAGCAAGAGCTAAACTGCTTTTGTCATCACTGTCATCAATAACGCATTCCACGTTCCACGATCAGTCACCTATGGATCTGTTCATGTTCACATCATCTCACACAGACACACACAGACACACACACATCTGCACAATCCAGATGCCTCACACCTGTGTTTTTCAGTCTCTGTTTGCTCTGTAAGTGATTAGTTCAATCTTTATTAGATGGAAAAGGAGATTTAGAGACTAGCTAGTACTACAGTAGCAAAAGAGTTCAAATCACTTCCATAAATCTGCTGTAGCTGTCACTACTCTACGTCACAGGAGTACAGAGCAAAGCGCAGGAAGCTAGCACGATGCCACCGAGTTTCACAAGTCTGAAAAGGGGAATGATCCGTCTTTTGACCAAGCAACAGCAAACGTGCCATTGGTAATTAATATTCACAGTAAGAGCAATCAAAACCTGTCAGCACACAGACTTTTAAAGAGAAACGCACAGATCCTGGAGCATGTGAAACAGCCAGTCCAACTTTACGGTGCTATTTGATTTTTACATTTAAAAGTTGGCGATTCCTGTAAGTTAAAGATTTTGTCATTGAATGAAGCGTCACCAGCTCATTCCTGAATGTCGCCCTGTTAGGCAGGAAATTTTCTATCCTGACTGGAAGTCCCAACTCCTCATTTCACACGGCAGGTGAATGCTTCCTCTCCTTTCCATTAGCCGCTGCTTAGTTCTTCATTTCACCCCCTTTAATTTTCTCCCTCCTTCTTAACTGCAGCATAGCACAGCAATACTGGCAAACCTGGAAAAACATAAATGTACACGGGTGGAAAGGTAGATTGCTTCAGAGTCGCTGGGTGTGAAAATGTAGAGTTTCAATTGCTGCTGTATATATTTTGGGAATATAAGTCCTCCTCCCTTTGATTGAATCATTTGTCATACACTTTATCGGATCATCTCACACACCAGCTTGTTTTCTTTCCCCTCACATAAACATGGTGGTGCTTTGGTTTCATGTAGCTGAAACAGGAAACAAGGTGAAGGTGAGTGTAGGTGTTAGGAGCAGGCAGGTGGTGCTGACACTGACAGTCCTCAGCCAAGACTGCAAGTGTCTGTTAGAGTAGATTCTCCTGGGTTTATGGTTTATGTATACAGAGTCACATAAAAGGGCTATTTTCCCCATAACTTCTTCTATCACCTTCTGTCACTGTCCTTCATCATTTCTCTCCCTTGCTTTTATTATTTCTTTATTGACAAATGAATCAACCAACGGATATGAATGCATAGCCTGATTCTCGGAGCTTGAATATCTGCTGGATGAGTAGATTTTTGCTTGTTGTGTGTTCAATTAAAAAAGAATTGCCTTAATCATAAATGAAAGTTAAAAGAAACATGTTTTCACCTGCAGCTCACTTGTTTCTGGGGAAGTAGAGGAGTGCTGACACTTTCCAAACCGTTCTGCTTTACAACTGTGACTGTACGTGCTGCTCTCTCATGCAGTGATGTTCCTCTCAAAGCCAAATAAAGACATTTATTAACCAAAAAGCATTTAACCACGTCTGTGTCTTCTTTATTCACTAAAAGCTAAGCACACAAACATTCATGCCTGTAGTTCTGAAGTTAACATTTTATTTTATTTAATTTGGGTAACTTGCTAACATTTTTCTGTTGAAGATAAGGAAGTTATAACATGTTATACATATTACAGAAAATTTGTTACAGTCTTGTTTACGTTTTAAAAATTACATAAAAGCAACAGTTTAACCCTTTAAAGCCATGAAATTTCAGGTGGGTGGGTTCATTTCTCTCTCCCTTCCTAAGTCTGGTTCTGACTGAGGTTTCTTCCTGTTTAAAGGGAGCTTTCCCTTCCCGCTGTTGCAAAGTGTTTGCTCATGAGGGACTGTTTGATTGTTGGGGTTTTCCAGAATACTGGATGGTCTTCATAAATAAAGTGCATTAAGACAACTGTTGTAATTTGATTATATAAAAATTCACCTGAATCAAATTGAAGAAAAAATCAGCAAGATAACTTGATAGCAACCTCAAAGGTTTTCTTGCTGCATACTAGCTAAACTACTATGGTGACAGTTAACAAATCAGGTACTCACTGCACTCTTGGTGTCACAGCTTTGCTCTGTTGCTCCTTAAAGGACAACGACAACTTGAGTAATATACTGATAACTAATATACTGATGGAACAAAAATAAAGCAATTAAGAGCTCCAAAGTGTTTTAGCATCAAAACTTTTTCCAACACATCCACATGTACCAAAATATTATTGGACAAGTGCTAGATACACATAAGTCATACTTATAGGTGCAGATAACTTAATCAACGAAACAGTTAATCAACATTAATCAGATTTTTTTTTTAAAATGGTTTCTTTAACTCAAAAAGGAAAAACTAAATAAACAAAATAGCTCTTGTTAAAATAGTTAAACAAAAGCAAATTAATTAAACTACTTAAATCTTATTCATTCAGTGGCAACCATGGATTCAAACTTATTTGAAGAAGTTTGTATTTGAAATGTATATAAGGAGTAAAATTAATGTCTGGAGTCTATATATATGTACAGTGCTTACTGATAAAGCTGACAGTGACAAATTATGCTGCTGAAAAGGTTATTTGAAGTAATGAAATATGATAATTCCACTCACTGCAGGAAAAGATGCTACCGATATGATGATCAACGACCCCCCTGCCACTGGGTAAGAGTCTCCTTTAAACGAACTTGCTCATACCTAAAACAGCCTATTAGAGGGGAAAAAATGTTGATGTGATTTGGCACTATATAAATAAAATTGAATTGAACTGAATTGTATTGAATTACTGTTAGTCTCCCTATTAGAATCACAAGCAACAGAGATCAGTTTTAGGATTAAAATTACTTGCTTCCTTTCCTCTTGCTGACAACAGAGGAGCCAATCTTTGTTGCTTGTTTGCTAACAAAGATCTTGTTTATGGAAATAAGCCTTAAAATTTAGCCCCAAACCAGGGGTGATTCTAGGCTTAAAATGTAGGTGGACTCAGCTCCCAATCATAATATCATACATGCAGTGTCTATCAATTAATATCAATGGAATATGCTGTTTGCAAATGTAATCAACCCTTTTTACATATCAAATCTCAATTTGATTACATGAACATTACAATATTGCCTTCAAAAGCAACCTAATTAGTTAGATGACCTGTTGTCATGGGTGAATACTTTCAGAGATTTCAATCTAATCCACCCGTTGTAAGGTGGAGCCTTTAGTTATCAAACCCAAGGCAAAGGCTCTGTTATTGAAGAGGTTAAAGAAGCATTTATGGTAAAGCAGATAAAATGAGAAACATGCACAGCATTATTTCAGTCTCTTAATCACACAGAGGCAGTCCACCAAATAATCAAGTGGTATTGTTCAGTACAGAAACTAAAAAATCATGCTGCCACTCCACAGACCTGTACATGGAGGAAACTGGCAGAGTGTTTTTTATATTAAAGTTTCTGGAATCATACAAACCCGGCCTTTATTATGCAGACTCAGCATGGAGCATCACGAGAATAAATTTGTAGTCCGTCACATCAGTGTAGTGGCATCCATCCTGTTCAGCCACATTTAGAGTGATATGAATCCTGTAAAATGCTGCCATTCATATCAATATGCTGTGTGGAGAATGTCCACTGGTATTTTTAAGTAAGTGTGCTACTGAAAAGCACGCAAAGCATCCATGAAATTCAGGAAAAACTACTTGTCTATTACGATGTTAGTTTTCCTATATTTCAGTTAAAATGTGTTTAACATTTTCTTTCTGCCAGCTAGTGTCAGAAAATAATACTAAAATACAATATTATTAATATTATTAATATAGTAATTTTTAGGGGTGTTCTGGTGAAATCTGGGGATCAAGCAACCACAAAAAGGGTCTGAACTCACTTATGCCCCAAACATTGTGTGGCATGTTTTAACTTTGCAGAAAGGTTTGAAGCCACGCTGAAAAAGATGTGAGCTATTAATGTCCCAAGGTTTATAAATTAATGTATCACTCATGGAAACAGGTGGCACATAAAATGAAAGCAAATTAATTCCTGCAGCAACCTCAAAAGCAATGCAGAAAGCCACAGAGTCCCACTGGAGTATATTCCTATTCCACTTTATGCTGAACAGTCACATCAGCTACATTTCCATCACAAATATGTGCAAATGTATAAAAATAGTGTATATGATGGATGCTAAAACGATGTGCTTAATGCCCCCCACCCCTCCGCGACTGACATTTGCTCCTTCTATGCCTGACACTGAAGCTGACACGTCATCGACACATCTCAGCTGACAAGGTGATGCTTTTATTGTTTACACATTAGCTGACACGTATGTACACATTATTGCTGTAACTCCATGAAAAGCCTTCCATTAAACCAAAATGCTGCAGCAAGAGTACCAACAGGGACTAGAAAGAGAGCGCATATTTCTCCTATACTGGCTTCCCTTCATTGGCTCCCTGTTAAATCCAAAATTGAATTCAGAATCTGGCTTCCACTTACAAGATCTTAAATAATCTTATCTTAATGACCTTGTAGTACCGTATCACCCTATTAGAGCACTTCGCTCTCGCACTGCAGGCCTACTTGTTGTTCCCAGAGTATTTAAAAGTAGAATGGGAACGAGAGCCTTCAGTTTTCAGGCCCCTCTTCTGTGGAACCAGCTTCCAGTTTGGATAAAGGAGACAGACACTATCTCTACTTTTCAGATAAGGCTTAAAATTTCCTTTTTGCTAAAGCATATAGTTAGGGCTGGACCAGGTGACCCTGAATCCTCCCTTAGTTATGCTTCAATAGGTGTAGGCTGCTGGGGGATTCCCATGATGCATTGAGTGTTTGTTCTTCAGTCACCTTTCTCACTCACTATGTATTAATAGACCTCTCTGCATTGAACCATATCTGTTATTAACCTCTGTCTCTCTTCCACAGCATGTCTTTATCCTGTCTTCCTTCTCTCACCCCAACCGGTCACAGCAGATGGCCCCGCCCCTCCCTGAGCCTGGTTCTGCCGGAGGTTTCTTCCTGTTCAAAGGGAGTTTTTCCTTCCCACTGTTGCCACAGTGCTTGCTCGTAGGGGGTCATATGATTGTTGGGTTTTTCTCTGTATGTATTATTGTGGGGTCTACCTTACAATATAAAGCGACTGATGTTGTGATTTGGCGCTGTATAAATAAAATCGAATTGAATTATTGTAAGGTAACACCTGAACTGCCACATTAAATACATTTTTTTTTGTGGTTTCAGTCCGTCATCCTCAAATAAGAGACCCATCAGAGAGGATCTAGTTAAGAGGATCAGCTGTTAGAAGGAAAAACACTTGTTGTTGAATTTACTTTTCTTCAGTTTACTGTCTACGTCCAATGATACGACTGCCTGGCTCCTGATTACCCTGATATTTATCTCTTGGCTCATCTCAACTTCTGCCTGGCCCAGAGGTAAAAGATGGATGGCACCTGCTAACACCGGCCCACCGGCACAGCTGTCAACAGCAAGAACTTCATCACAGACCAGGACTGTTTTCCCCCCAGCTCCTGGGCTGTAGTCTTCTGTGTGAGTACGAGTGTGTCTGAGAAAAAAAGAGACAATCAATAAAAGTGTCAGAAAGCAGGGGAAAGAGCAAAGACGAATGATTTTTCTCCCAAGTTGAGGATTAGATGAAAAAGGAGCACGTATTAATTTCAGGAAAGCAATGTGATACATCTTGTATGGGGCAATCAATAGTTTTACATCACCATCTTACTGCATCAATACAGTCAGTGCGCTGAGGTTAACTTAGCCTCTGCTGGAGGATTTCTTATCACACATCTACCCGCAAGTGCATCTGGATCTGCAGAAAGAGTTGACCTCCTCAGCCGATTATATTTACTGCAACAACTTCAGCATATTTTCATGACATATTCAAATATTTGTACCTTCATACTGTAAAAAGTTTCATGTCCAGGTGTGAAAAATGGACTATATTAGAAAAGTATTATGACACAGGAAAGCCTGTTCTCAAGGTTCTTCTGCAGGTAAAAAGACCTTTCAATTTTTGTTTTCCTGTTATACTGCATCACAGACATCACACTGGTGCAGTTTTGCCATGGAAACTATGACACATCCCATAATACGGATGCTCACATAAAAAAGTAAAAAGAAAAAGAACATTTTATTATTGAATGACCCAACAAGATTACATGTGACTCGATCTATGGTGCTTTATTATCAGTATTGTTGCGAGATCGATCAACTTTAGACCAGACAACAAACTACGGAGGCTCCGGAAAAGTGCAATCAAACGATGAGTTTTATTATCACAGGAGAACAACCAACCATCAGCATACAGAATGTGTTGCTCTGACAAAAATACAATGGGTTTTGGTTTTATAGGATAAAATATCACACCTACGTCAATACAGTTCAAAAATACCTGGTGACAGACGGACAAAAGTTTAACTCGTACAGACATGGGTTCATCACATATACTTTTAATAACTATAAACTGACATATAACTTCTCTTTTCTACATTACTTGCCTTTTAAGGTAATAACTTCAGGTCTTAGCATTTCTGAGAGCTAATAATGGACCCTCGTCATCAATCCCTAAATAGAGTACTTTTGCAGCCAGTCTCAAACTGAAGTAGAAGATGCTTAGGCCTGCTACTAGATTAATATGTGTATTGTAAGCATGCATGCAATTAACCTGCTATGTTCTCATCTCCCCTCAGCATGTATCATCTGGACACTCTCACCAGTGAAGCTTAAAACCTTCTAGAATGGAACATCAACTCTTAACCAAGCACATTTATGCATTGTGTATAAAATGAACTTAACCTGATAAAAATAGAAAGGTCAATGTGATGACAGACATATTCAATGCAATTTTATAAACCCTGCAGGAAATATTACTGATAAATGATACTGTAAAACATGTTATTAATACATTCTTCATAAGGCAGATTATATGGTAGCACTAAAAGAATCTCTGAATCCCAACAGTATATAACATTTGACACTTGAGATTTTAGAAAAATATGATTAGTTACTTTTTTACATGTACTCGCAGCTGCCTGGTTAAATAGGAACTGTTAGCATAAAGCTCGTAAAGTGAATAAGAATATTCAGATAGTAAACATGCAGATTACATGTTTCCCAAACTGGAGAACTTTGTCTTTAACAGATACATCATTCAAATGAATAAATAACGTGATGTACAGGGGCACATGGGCAAAATGCAGATTTTAGCTCATATAAATAGAAGTTCTTGTAATCTTGCTATATAAATACAACGCAAAAATTTCAATTTAATGGAATCTGGTCAAATAAAATTGACCTGATTTGTGTACATTCAGATTAAACCAAGCACATTTTCCTTAATGAGTAATTATTTAAATGAATAAGTCTTTGATTTGATATATTTCAATTGGATTTTACTCAAAATTATCGCTTCACATTTAATTAGGGTGATAAATTGCTTTTTTGAGTGTAGGCAGAGGTGCACATCTGCATCAGGTGAGGAATGACCTTTAAAAAGCTATTGTGCAAAGCCCGTGCTGCAGCTCAAGCTTTCCTCTCTGCATTCTGAACTCAGCTCAGCAGTGACAAGAGGAGCATCGTGACTCAGCACAGACCTCTGTGGTGAGGAGTAATGCAGAGAGCGTGTCAGAGGGCAGACTTATTGAAAATTCAAGAGTTTTTGATCAATGTCCCCGGCAGCTCTGCAGGCCTGTGGTCCACGGGTCCGCCTGTCCAGCCGTCCTTTATTTGGCTGCGATGCTGCTCTGTGCGTGCTGAGCTCTCTTGTCAGCAGATTCTGTTGTTTGTGGAGGTGCATACATAATTGACCCGCTCGCCTGCTCCTCCTCCGCTGCCCTCCCGAGCCCCCACCCTCTGAGATAAAGCTGTAAATGCTCAGCAGTATACAGCCCACCTTCCCTGCTCTGTTTGCTGGGACTCTGCAAGAACGTGATTACATTTCCTCTTTTAAGTGAGTTAAATAGTGAGATACCACACTCTCCTCAGTGTCCTTGTCACCGTGTGTGCTGACATCCTGAGTGGACACTCAGTTGGTGCGTGGGTTTCACAGACACACAAGTTTTTTTAAATGTGCATCCCAGTTTTCAATTTCACAAGATATGGAGGTAAAACATGAAACTGCTTTCTGCAAGCTCAAGATGGACACTTTTTATTCCTTGTTTCCCTCTCTCCTATCCCCCCCCCACCACCATGTCTCACCCCCCCTCTCTCTTTCCCTCTCTCTCCCTCTCACACCATTGCTATATATAGACTTCTGCATTGCAGATGTCCCAGAGCCCTGCAGTTCTGGAGGAGCTGCTGAAGAGTCCCAGCCAAAATTTGGGCTGCCTGACACAGAGAGGCCAGGCGAGCGGAAACAGCAGACTGGCTGTGCACCACAGGAAGGGTGACAGTCGTAGCATGACAGGAACAAACACAGTAACACGGCACATGTGCAGCGAATGTCCACGGCAACACTCTGCACCAAGGATAATGCCCTTCACTCGCCCACCCACCCTTCAAATCACCGCAGTCCTAATCTTTGGGTGGGCGGGTGTGTGAGTGTGTGGTGTGGTGATTTTCTGAACCATTTTCCTTCTTTTAGTGATTTGAGAGAATTTCTAGGTCACAGCTTAATTTAAAAAGAAAAAGGATACACAGTGAATCATTAAACTTTTTTTTTTTTTAAACAGCATGCTCTCCTTTCCACAAGTCATGGTAAATGACTGCAATAAATTTAGATCAGTTTAGATACACACATCAATGGTGCATCTGGTAAAACAATATATCCGTATAACCATACAAACAACAACAGATAGAGCATGAAGTGAAGCAAGGCAGGCGCTGAAGAACCAAATGCCACAAAATCAATGCAGAATTTAATGACTGAGCATCGATCATCAACACACATCATTAGTATTGATTAACAAACAGAATGTCACTAAAATGAAATGTGTTGTATTTCTGTAATATTCTGTGATACTTCAAAATATTAGACATAAAACATACTTCTTCTAGTCATGGCTAAATGTTATTATCAACTTTCTTCCACAATTTTGCTGTACGTGTGCAATTCTATTCTATTCTATTCTATTCTATTCTATTCAAATGGAAAAACAAAACTTTTAAAATTGATTGTCTCTTTCTGGTTTTAAAGGAAATTGCAGCACAGAGCCTGTCAAAAACAAGGCAATTCAAGTCATAAAACACTGGGGCGAGATATAAAAGAGACACAAGCTAATAAAGAAAGACACGTATAAAGACGAGTTATGAGAATTCAACTAAATTAGGAGATAAAAATAAGTCAGACGTGCCTCCAGGCGAGACATGGCTGAAGCAAATGAGAAGAAGCTTCAGTTCCTCCGTTTAGTCGCTAATCTGTCGTTTAGAATTCTTTGAACATCTCCTGTACAGGTGTACATTTAATCTCTTACAGCTCACTCCTGTGGTTTCTACAATACAAAAGCATGCAAAAAAATCTGTGATGGTCATGCAAATCAGTGCAGCAGTGGCACCTACTGATATATTCCAGTATTAAGCAACAAGGTTTAGAGTCAGGTAGGCTGTTGCTAAATGCAAACTGCCTCTGCATCGCAGCTCTGCTCATGTGCAGACAGTGAACACTCAACAGTATAATACCACATCCTACTGAACTGTTATATTTGGGCTGCGCCGCTTGTTCCACGTCTGCTGCAACAGCAGCGAGCCATTAAGTATTTATAAGAGCTGGATGTCGTCAGCTCCACAGAGCTGAAACGCAGGCACACATGCTTCCAGCGAGCATTTGCTGCCACTTGGTGTTAAAGGTGCAAATTACAGATAATTGTAAAGAGGTGGAAACTGCCTTACATGTTCTGTCTAATAGTCCTCTAGACATGAGTCTGTCTCTGTTTTTGTTTGTCTAAAATGGACACACAGTGTATGTTCAAATTCTGTTTTTCTTTCAGATTTTTTGTTGTTGAAAAAAAGTTTGGAAAATGCTAATATTTGCGTAAGATTGTAAAGCATGGTCATTTCTTTTATTGTTAAACATTTTTTCCTTTTATTTTTAAGTACCACCCTTTTCTGCAAAAAAACAAAAAACAAACAAGAGCTGCATTTTTCACTCTACAAGCCTTAGATAGCATGTTAAATGTTAACATTCATAGCAGTATCAATGGAATAAGAATGACCAAGTATGTCTTGTTTGGAAGTGTTGGCAGGAGAAAGTCTCTACTCTCTAAAAACAGCATGGCAGCATTGCTTAGGTTCGGAAAGATGCCCCTAAACCCTATTTGAAATTATTACTACCAAAGATGGTTGTACAAGCTACTGAGCAATGGTAATGTACTTAGTTTTTTACACATTGCCACACTGGGTTTTGGCTTAGTGTTTGTCAAATAAATAATGACAAGATGTAATATGTCATACACTGTTATTCATCTCAGTTTGGATTTAGATCATTTTAATTAATTACTTTTCTTTTCACTACAACTGTACTGTTGCAACGTTTGCATTAGTAATATCACTGAGTCAATCTTACATTTACATCTGCAAGACTACTATTAAGAAATTTAAACTAAGAATATACATCCTGGTATAAAAGGCTCAAATATTGTTCCTCTTGAGCTTTTCGTCATCATCATTATTAATTATTGTTAATTACATCTGTGGCACTCTAAATGCCATTCACAGTATTTTTCTTGAACATAACCCACACCTTAAAATGACATCAGGGAGTTCTGCTGGAAAGGTCAAGCTAGCCCATATTCAAGTAAACATTAGCTATAATTTCACAATAAAAGCACACACACGCACACAGTTTTCACTTGGCATAGTTGCATAGGGGCAATGTTTTCAAATATCCCACGAATGATCCTTTTAAAAAGAACCAAAATAAACAGGAAAAAATTAAGATGCCAAGTTGATGTATTCTACAAATCAAATTGTGAAAAGTGCCTCAGTCAAAAAATAAAAAATGACTGACCAAACCAGTCCAGAGGACCCAACAGACAGACGTTACTGTTGTTAACTACAACTGGATTGAAAAAACAAAAACAAAACAAAAACAAATCTATGATGTGACTTTTTTTTTACAAACTGGGGTGAAAAGGGAAATTGGAATTTAGAAGAAACAAATAGCCACATTTAGTATCAGCTTATCATGGATTCATATTGCAGTCGTACAATATGCAATACCGGTATATACACTACATATTTGGGCAACATGAAACAACATGAAACTTCCGGATAAATCAAGTTAATAAAGCCTGGAGGTTTACCAGTTCATGTTGAGAGACGTTTCAAGCATTTCCTATAATCTTATTGTTAATATTTTTTAAAGACTGTCAGTAAAGACGAAAGAAACATAAAGAATAATAAATGGTCAGTTTCTTGAAGCAATCCCGAAAGAGTTACATGTTGCATGAATTATAATATTACCATTAATATTTATTCTAAAAAAAGATTCTTTAATGCCATGTTAGCATTATGTTGGGTAGTCAATATGGAGTTTTATTTTGAAAACAGGAAGTGAATGATCGTGAATTGGGTGGAAAGTGTTGTTTGCAGAAATTTAGCTAGGAGCTTAGCAGAGGAGGTGTCAGTCTCCAAAAAACAAAGAGGTTGTTTGTGGGAGCCGCAGGACCTTCGCTGTTGTCGTCAGGTCACGACCCGCTAAGATGGCAGAGCTGAGGCACCGTGGACCCAAAGACAGCGACCCTACGTTTCAGCAGCAGCCGTCAGAGGACAAGGTAACGTTAGCTTGGACTCAGTCCTGCCATTTAGCGGTCCTGACGCTAACTAGCCACCGAGCGATTTGAAATTCCCGTTACACTGCGACTGGTGTGACTAAGAAAGGTCATGTCAGAATGAATAATAAGGCATGTTTAAGTTTTACAAGGCTGTCGTCAATTTACTCTTATAACCGCATCTTACAACGTAAAAGCTGTTAAAAGCATCTGAAAGACGCTATACAAACCATCCGCCAAACTACTCAAATTTTAAACTTGATTGGCTGGTGGTACACACCGTCTTCCTGTGTGTTCGTCCGCTGCGAAAACAACAGCAAACCAAATGCAAAAGTTAAAATTTCATCGATTCTGGAGCTGCCCTTTTCACCTACGTTATGCCGATGTGTATAGCAGCTGGTCTTGTCCAACAAAAACCCTTTAAATACATTTGAAGACGCTTTTTCTTGAATGCTAAGCAGTCTACCAGAAAATCCAAAAATAGTAAACTTAGATTTGTAAGGCGTGCTGCAAGCTAGCCACATACGCCGTTGCACACAGATGTAAATAAGCGATGAAGGTCTCCATGTTGGCCCTTTATGAGCTAGCACCGATGCTAAATGTTCAGCAGCAGCGTTAAGCTAAACGTGTTATTTTTTGTGTGTATTTATTTATTTATATTTGTAAATTTTGGTTTGATATGACCGATAGCGATGGTGTTCGCGAGCCCTGGTAGGCTAAAGTGTTTAGTAGCTGTAGTTACATTAACAACCACTGCTTCGCGTCGTAGACTGATTGGTAGCACGATATTATAATTAATCTCTCTTAACAAACTGTTATTAAGCTGTTTCAGTCAGAGTGAGGGGAAATAAAAGCAACATTTATGCGTTCAACATGGACGATGCGTGGCATTGAATGAAGAAAGGGGCGTGGTGATAGACGTGTGGATATCTAGGACGAGATAATTTCAGAAAATTGGAGAGTAGCTGAAAGCAGTTGGAGAAAGTAGTGGAAGCATTAGTGACATCCTCGCAGCGAGCCACACAGGCTAATGTAATTTTCCAGGGAAGCGCACTGTGACCGGTTTAACGTGTTCTTTATTATTTACTTTTTTGCCATGACTTGTTTAAGAGCAGCCTACCTCATGACCTTGAGCTTGCAGTTGTGCTATCAGGTGAATAATTTGTATTATTTTCGATAATAATAATAATGCTACAATTCTGATGCAAAAGTATCCATTTTATGTCCACTTCTGCTGAAATAAAAGAAATTGACACTGACAATACAGAATACCCAACCAGATTATTTGCAGTTAACTATTTATCAGTAGTTTGCCTGAGCAGAACCAGGGTTTATTTGAAAAAGTCTAGCCTGGTGGAGGCGCACATGTGGACAAACATTTGTAACTCTGTGTAATATCACGCAATTTACTAAAGAAAAAGTTGCTCTAAAGACAGTTATATTAGCTGATGAAATTACTTTTGTTGAGGTAGTTTTATGGTGGATTGCATAATTTGAAATATAGTGAAATTCAGTTCACAAGCGCATGAATGCTTCAGTCTTTGATTAGGTTACATAACCTCATGGTATAGCTGCAGTGTCTTGATGACGTCAGTAGAGTTAAACTGTTTGATCACAGTTGTCTACTTTGGCTACTTTCCAGCATGGTGAAGCTAGATCACAAGCCTGCACTTTTGTATCTGCCTCCCCGTGAAGGAATCGCTTTCCTCTTTGCACGAAAACCATAAGATCCAAATAAAAATGGCCTTTTATGGCTGACAGAAGCAGCTTTTTCTAATCAGTTAGAGATTAAAGAAAAAAACAAACCCAGATGTGCAAGACAGCATAAGAGGGAAGAAGTGTTTATGTGAAAGGAGCGTCTATTTTTAACTCAAGCATCCTGAATGACGGATATTGTCTCCATAGAAACCAGGAAAAGGAGAATGGGCCTGTGTGTATGTGGATTCTTGTGTGTGCTTCTGCATTCGTCTCCTGGGTTTTGACTTCTGGGTGGTAGTGCACACTAGTGACTGTTTCATATAATTTGAAGGGAACTTAATTAAATTTTCTAAGTCTTATAAAACATACAATGTTTTTTAATATATATTTGGCTGACTTGTAACAAACATGATGCAGCCAATCAGGGAATCACTATTTTGTTCACAACATTAACAGAAACATGCGATCCTCAACCTCTGGATTAAATCTCTCTTAAAAAGCTTGCAAACTTAACAGAGCAGCGTTTTGTTATTAGAACCTTTTCTACTTTAAGTTCTTGCTCACAGGAACTGTTTATCTTGAACCAAGTTTTTAGTGTTAATATGTTGGTTTGAATAACAGAAAAAGTAGGGTTACTTACCAAACTCAGATACAGAGACCTTAGCCTGGGGCGTGGGCAGATGGAGAATATCAAATTAGAGGAGCACTGGTGTGATATTAGTGTAAAAAGCTCAAATAAGTCGTTCTTGCTCTCTAACTTGTGTGTCTTCAGTGTTACTTATAAGTATTTATTGCATCTAATAACCTGTTACAACCAACTCCATTAATATTATTTGACTTCATTTGTCTCCTGGATGCTCCACTGCTACTGTAACTTGTATGAGGAGCAGTAAAATGAGGTGCACTTAGACTGAGGAAAGGAGAAAGGAGAGAGGAAAGGAGAAACTGTTATGACTTTAAATATCACACAGTGCTGAAGTTAGACTAGAGAAGATCAATTCACTGAATACATTTTTAATACTTTTTATTTTGGTCCTGTTTTCATTTATCATTTAACTGATCATTCAGATTTAGTCAATTTATATTCTAAGATATATTTATTTGCTGCATTTTCTTTCATAAAGTTACCAAATCCGTGTTTTGAGCCTGATATTGTTCATGTCTCGTCCTCACTGTTTTGGCAGACTTTACGCTAAGGTATCTATATCTTGTCTGTGTGGCTAAGTAAATGTAGAACAAAGTGAAACTGAATTAAATAGAACATCTCACCAACATGTAACCAAACGTCTCATCATGCTAGTTCATATTGGACTGATATCAATATTTGAGTGATGCATGCCTAACAAGAAGTATTATTATGTATTAAAGCCGGAGCCCAACGAATATAATATTTGGTGATGTAAACGTCCAGTATACGGGCTGATTTTTTTTTAAAGACACATTGTTATTTGTTTGTTTTTAATCTAATAAATATCCAGCTGTAGTATGGATTATTTTCCAAATTGTGAATGTGAGACCAAGTGGGTGTCACAAAACCACGTCAGCCATCTGCTGGGTGAATCTGATGTGTCAACTCCAAGCCTTATTTGGTCACCAGCAGCAGAGAGGGCAGCAGGGGATGAATGAGAAGTGAAAGAACAAACTGCCTTAAAAAACCCTCTCTATTATTGGCACAGGAGCTCTAACCATCCATATTTTTTCAGCATTGCCGCTATGGGGGGATAAAGATCAGTCAGTGTTGTAGGCAGGCCTTCATTAGCAAACAGATGGTTTTGAGAAATCAACAATATGGATGGAGATGATTTGGAGCAGTGTTTAGCCTCCCACACACGACTGTACACTGACAGTCCATTAATCATAATATGTTCATCTCAGATGAAGCCGATACTTTTTTTTTTTTTCCTGCTTTTTTTCCACACAGACACACCCCGAGCAAAATTTGTTGTTCGCTCTAAACCACTTCTCAGAAAACATTGCTCTGTTGCTTTGTATTTCTCCTCTTGCACAATAACTCACTAACGGATATTTAGTATCCATCCATCCATCCATCCATCCATCCATCTCTTTCGGGAAAGAAAGGGGATTACGCTTCTGCGGTGTGTGTGCGCTACAGCGAGTAACAGTAACATCTGCAGCACAAAGTTTGTTGCAGAAGTTTGAGTGAGAAAAAGAAGAGTATGTTTATAGTGGTAGCTACTGCAGACGAAAGAGAGTCTAATGGACCCAGACCAGAAAGCTAGTTACCAGCCACGAGCCAAACTATTGTTTATATTATTCTATTTTATTCTATTGTATATAGTATTTTATTTTATTGCATTCCAGTGTTTTCTAATTTCTGCTACATAACTTTGCACTTTTGCTGTAACGAAACACATTTCCCACCTGTGGGACTAATAAAGCTTAGCTTATCTTATCTTATCTTATCTTATCTCGGAACACTAAGCATTAGCCAGAGGTATCTGTACTTCGGAGCCGGGGGATCTGGCGCTAAATCTGCCATTCTGACACTTACGTGAACATACGAAAAGTATGCTTTCGATATGGAGGGAAATATGTCTCAAAGTGTTGCAAATGTGTCACAAGCAATGATTTGTACATATTTGTTTCACACTGGGACTGAAACGCAGCTTACATTTGCGGATCTGTGTGAAGCTGACAGCTTTAAATTAGTCTCAAAACTCCATGTGGGCATGCGATGTCATCTGCGCGTATCAGGCGATTCGTCCACATGTATTTAAGGTTTTGCGAACGAGCGAGAGACACGATACATGTAGTTTTAGACACTTGATGCAATTTTACTTTATGCTCAGGGCTGGATGGTTGATTTCTGCCTGTGGCTTGATGAGAAAACAAGATGACAGCACACTGAAGTCATAATTACATACAAATAGTTTTCATGATTATTTGAAAGTGGGACTCAAATAGACCTGCAAAATGATGTTTTATTTGAAAGTAAGCCTGCACATGTCAGAGCTGTTTTTTCCTCTCTTCTCCTCGTTTGTTAAACGGATCTTAAAAAGTAAAACAGGTCTTATTATAAAGACTTCTTAATATTCTTGCATTAAGTATGTAATAGTAAGCATTATCCTCTCCATATTCCATCCGTCCATTTGTTACACACACACACACACACACACACACACACACACACACACACACACACGCGGCTCTTTTTCTCCTAAAGCAGTAGCCTAGCATCACTGTTTTTGGTTTTAAATTGTTTATTTTTGATAGTTTTATAATACATTGGTGCTGTGTGAAGATGGAAAATATTACAGATGCCAGCAGCCAACAAACATCTCACCTATTCAGTTTTTTTTTAAAATTTTTATTTATTTATTTTTTTACTGAAACTGTTGGAGAAGAACCACTTCACTGTTATTTTGCAATTGTGTGGTGTTTTCACAACCACCACCTCACCTCAACCTGAGTAACTGGCAGAACTGAAAACATCTGTGCAGGTTTACATGCTGTTAGTTCTAACCAGCCTGGTTTTCATGCAGTAATGGTAATAAAGTGTTTGTGGGGTGGGGAGTTTTTAGAGTTGCATATGTTACCATTTTGGGTAAAGGTGGTGTTAGGTTTTTTGTTTTTTGTTTGTCACATGTGTCACAAATGTGTCATATGAGTGTTGGGCAAAAAGTACCAAGAGATTACTTACCCAGGTATTTTATCGCGTGACCACAGCACCAGCTCATTGCTCCTGTAAATATGTAAAAAAACAGACATGCATCATATTCCTGGATAGCTCAGAGAGAAAAGGTAAACTCTCCTAAGTTCATCCGTGATCTATGATTAAACAACACATATCTAAATGTTCTGTTATGGTTATATTAGAATAGTTGTTTTCCTTCCCTTTCAGAGCCAAATCTTCCATTTTTTTTTTCTCTGTTTTTGTCTGTTTGCAGGGTTCGGACAATGAACTGAAGGCAGAAAAAGAGGGGGTGTCAGACAGTGAGTCCAAAGTGGACTCTGGTGTCCCAGAGGTGCCGGTCCCTCCTGACGACACCCCTGAGGTTTTAAATAAGGCGCTGTCTGGACTCTCTTCAAGGTATGCTGAGTATCAAAGGAAATATAAACTGCAAGCTGTTTGCAGTGTGTTTTAAAGCTATGAACGTAAAGATGCGTCCTCTTCCTAGGGCCGGAACACGCTCGGTCTTGTTTATTGATATCGAACACCCCCATTGTCTGTGTACTGTGAGTTGCTATGCGCTCATTTTAAACCCACCCACCTAAACAAGAACCCCGTGTTTTTTCTGGACTGCATGTAAGGCTACGTCCACACGTACACGGGTATTTTTGAAAATGGAGATTTTCCGTTTTTTAATTTTTTTAATTTTTAATTTTTTTTAAATCCCGTCCAGGCTGCTAGGAACATGCCAAAGCAACAGTTAGCGATATATTTCTAACCGTGTAGAAATGTTGGCCAATCAAAAGTCTAGAAGCCTGGGTGGGAAAGAGTAAACAAAGATGGCGCATAGAACTCAGTTCTGCTTCTATGTGTGGAGGGACAGTAACTGTGTTGTATATGTAAGCATTTAAACACTGCAGAGAGTAAAGTTAACAGTATTGTCTAAGTCCGCTATTGTAGAAATCCATTTCACCGAAACGATAACGTGTGACGTGAAAAAGGCGCACACTTTTGACGCTGCGTTTTCTCTGTTTTCCTCGTCCACACGTAAATGCAACAACGGAGTTTTTGAAAATCTCCACCCTGGCAGGAGTTTTTAAAAATCTCTGTTTTCAGTGACCGAAAACGCCGTTTACGTGTGGACGAAAGGTGCAAACGCATAGAAAAATCTGCGTTTTCAAAAATACCCGGGTACGTGTGGACGTAGCCCAAGCCGCGTTGCCACTGTGGAGGTGTCATGATTCATACAAAGGAATTCCTCGTCACATATTTGACTGATTTTGGCCTTTTTGATAACATAATATAAGTAAAAGTTTTGGCCCAGGCTCTTTCAGTTGTGCTTACGTTTAAAATACAACTCGCTTGTTGCTTTTTTAAAAATTTTTTTGTATTGTCATTTTTCCAGTGTCATTGTTTATGTCTTTTCTTCAGATGGAAGAACTGGTGGGTACGAGGCATCCTAACACTAGCCATGATCTCCTTCTTCTTCTTCATCATCTACTTGGGCCCCATGGTGCTTATGATGATTGTGAGTACAAACTACTGATTTGTCCTGGTTGACTTGACTTGTCATTCCACTTTTAGAGCCATCGTTTGTGACTTGAGACAAATTAAGCTTTTTGATACAAAATTATTTCAGTTAAGATGAATCGTGTTACGAATCAGACTTTTTCTCACTGAGTATATATAGAAGACGTGTTAATGTTCAGAGCTACTCTAAGCAGCGCAGTCAGTTTATTTTTTAAAGCAAATTAAAATCATAGTATTGTGGATTAAAGAGGATCCAGTCTCTCTAATCATTTGCAGGATAGTTGCCTCCGTCATCAGGGAATACCCTGAAAATAGGCCTGTCAGCCATTTTGTGTCAGTAGGACACCATACTGTGTCACACACACAGAAACACACACTGAGTTGTGCTCAGGGTTTTTCCTGCACAGAGTATTTGGTGCCCTGCAAAGAGGTTTAACAGAGCCAGTGGAGAATCAGCAGTGTTGTAATAATGATCTTTATTAACTAGTTTTGTTTATTGTGGTCTTATTTACACAAGTGTGATCCACAGTGTTGCTCATCAATACATTCAGACTATTGGACTGTGGAATATTCATCCATTTCTGTCAGATAAAGTAACCGGTATCTTCTACTGTACTTTGACTGATCTTGCCATGTTTTCTTCCACCCCAAAAGCCCGTTCTGGTTTGTCCTATCAATATTTTGCCTTTGTGCTGCTGACACAGTGTTTTATCTACGCAGGTCCTCTGTGTCCAGATAAAATGCTTCCAGGAAATCATTACCATTGGTTACAGTGTGTACCACTCCTATGACCTGCCGTGGTTCAGGACATTGAGCTGGTGAGGACACAGACACGCACAGTGTTCACTTGGCAAGACAAAGAATGGGATATTAAAAGCAAATGTCCATGTTGGCTTCTTTCTTATTGTATTGTCTCATGTTTTTACTTTGTTACAGATGTCCTGAGGTTTGTTATCAACCCATTTTAAATTAGCTGTATCTTAAAGATTATATATTATAGCAGAATTACAATGAATCATCAGTGCTGTTTGATTTGTAGCAGTAGTGGTTTATAGTGTAGTGTAATCCTGATATTCACTATGCCAGGAAACTGGAAAACTCCTTGGAACACTGTTCTCCATGTACAGGTGTAAACCTTTAGCTGTCTGCAGTTTTCATGAAGAGAAGTTAGTCAGCCTTGTTGATTTATTTGTATTTGTGTTTTCCCCCCCGCTGGCATATTGAATTCAGAGTCTGATTAGCTGCTGTGACAACACCATCAGCTGCGTACATTTACTCTAACCCTTTGAATTACAGGTACTTCCTGCTGTGTGTGAACTACTTCTTCTATGGTGAGACCGTGACAGATTATTTCTTCACACTGGTTCAGAGGGAGGAGCCCCTTCGCATCCTCAGCAAATACCACCGCTTCATCTCCTTCGCGCTCTACCTCACAGGTAGAAAGACACAAAGTCCTGCTGTAGATTCTGTGTTAACGTCATCATGCCAGCTGCCCACAACAAACATTCTTCCAAGTTATTCAGTAATGACTTATAATAAATGTTTATTACACTAAAACAAACTGTTGATGGATAAGTGCACAATCAATAAACAGACATTAGATGCAGTTTACATTGTCATAGCAACCAGAAGTGTTAAATTTCTTTTAAGAGATGTCAGTGATTGGTCAGTCTGACTCAACAAAATACATTTACAATCAGTAATATTTCCATGAGTCATTCAACGGTTCAAAGTTTTATTGTTGTATGCACAGTAAGGAAAAATGTTTCCCTGTACAATGAAATTGTTCCTTTACTATCACCAACAGATGCCGAACAGAAAAATCCACATATATAAATAGAAAAAATGCTCATTTTAAAAATAGAATAAAAACAGTTATGAATACTGCATTTGATAAATACATTAGAGATGAAAGAGGAATCTGAGTTGCAATAAGCTGTGTACATATTTAGAATGCTACTGTGTGTGTGTGTGTGTGTGTGTGTGTGTGTGTGTGTGTGTGTGTGTGTGATGTAATTCTATTTCAGATATCTCTCAAGGTTGTTTCTTCAAATTTGGTATTTTTGGTTATAACCAGTGAATTTATATATTAATACATATCATATTATTCAGTTATGTTATTTGAGTTTCAAGTGATGTAAACTAGGACTTGACTGATTGGTGGAAGCACACAGGCATGCTTTGATGGAAAAATGAGTCTCAAGGTTTTATATGTTAGTTAGTTCAAAGCTTATTGTTTCAGTTACTATGCTAACTTTAGATGTTCCACTTCCTGTACTTCTGTGTCAGTTAGTAATACATTACTACTATAGCTTCTTGCTGATGCCAAACAGGATGTGGGGAGGAAGGAAGCACCCAGACTGTCTTACCTACTAGATTTAAGGTGCAATTGAATGGCTCGTTATGACTTTGAGCACAAATGCTCTGAAGCTCGTGATTTGAAGTGACATTTAATGCAGAGTTTTGTCATCCTGTACATCTTAATGTCTTGCTTGAAGAAGCTTTACTGTCAGTCTGAAGAGTCCAGGAAACCAACAGCGTCAGTATGTCTGAGTCAACTTCCGTTCAGGCCACATTTTCTCAGATATTCTTTGCTTTACAACATCCTCTCGTTTCCTCAGTCACGTAAAAGAAAAATATTCACTGCATCCTAAAGTAGGCATGCTGTGAAATAAGTCAAGCTAGATTGAATCAGTTTGACCAAAGATGACCTTAAGGAGGTTTCCTCCTCTTTACAGATGCTGTTGGTCTGTGTGTCTTAATAAGTCCTCCTGTTGTTGCAGGTTTCTGTATGTTTGTGCTGAGTTTGGTGAAGAAACATTACCGCCTTCAGTTTTACATGGTAAGTGCTGCCCTGCATACTCCGTGCATCCTGCCTCAAGGCTACTGGCTTATTCATGAGGCTAGCTAAAATATAAACCCTCAAGTAAAAGTGAAATTGGGTCAGAGACGGATCCTGCAGAAAAAACCCCCCACTAGTACATTCCACTTTGATTTGGCCATACCTAATGTGCCTGCTATTTCTGTCAGATTTGTTTTACTGTTGGCAGGTTATGAGATGTTGTTTCCTTTGCATTGAGAGCAACTTTGACCTCCATTTTGTGGAGGCCAAATCCAACATGTAGAATCATCTCCAGACCTGCTTAATGTAAGATAATGAAAGAATAGCTGTAGTTACAGTTGAATCAATAAAAATATGTCATTATGTTTAAAAAAAAAAAAAAAAAAAGACTTCCTCAACAGTTAGTGCAACATATATCTTGAATACGTCTTTGACACAGTTCAATTCAGTTCAGTTTTACCACAACAACAGTCGCCTCAAGCGCTTTATATTGTAAGGTAGACCCTCCAATAATACATACAGAGAAAAATCCAACAGTCTTTTTTTTTGGTGACAGTGGGAAGGAAAAACTCCCTTTTAACAGGAAGAACCAGGCTCAGGGAGAGGCAGCCATAGTTGAAATAATGCTGTCGATGTAACAAAGTAAAAGGATCCAGCTGTGTGTTTACAGCTGTGTGTTTACAGTAGGGCAGGTTTATGTTGAAACACTAGTGGTCTTAAGAAAAACACACCCGAATGGAAACACAGTAACAGTTTTTTTTTTTTTTTTTTTTTTTGGTAACACAAAAGCTTGTAAAAACCATCTAAAACATGACCAGCAGGTACTAATACAATACAACTGTATTTATATAGCACATTTAAAACAAAGGTACACCAAAGTGCTTCACAACAAGGTTAAAACATAACAAATATCTGTACCCTGTTATGCTCTTATAGACTAACAAGTGAGAAACGCTAGTTAAACAATCAATACAGATAAAACTCTTCTGCGTGACACTGATTATAAACAAAATTTACAGCGCCTGTGTCATTGTCCAAAAATGTATGAATTTAGCTACACGTCATTGATCTTGTGCCCGTCTGCACAGTTTGGTTGGACCCATGTGACTCTCCTGATTGTTGTGACCCAGTCTCACCTCATCATTCACAACCTGTTTGAGGGAATGATCTGGTACGTTAAAGGCTCCTTATCCAATTCTCTAAATCTAATTAAAATTCAGTTATTTTGCACCTTAATGCAAATATCCATACACCTAAACTGTTCTTTGTGTGATCAGGTTCATTGTGCCCATTTCTTGTGTGATCTGTAATGACATCATGGCCTACATGTTTGGTTTCTTCTTTGGGCGAACCCCTCTTATCAAGGTTGGTTATTTTGAACGTTTGAAGCTGCTTAAACCTGGAATGCAAATACATAAATGTTTAATGTTTTCAATATAATGTTTATTGTGAATTATTGATGCATGTAGCAAATCACCTAAAGGCTGTTGTGCTCTGTATGGTGGTGTATGATTTCTTTGATACTGGCTGTTGCAGCTGTCGCCTAAGAAGACTTGGGAGGGCTTCATCGGTGGATTCTTCTCCACCATTGTTTTTGGAATCATGGTAGGATGTGAATTTTATTTATTTATTTATTTTTTCCTTTTATCTCTTAGCGATGTAGCATTCTGTAGGAGCTGCTTGCACTTGAATATGCAAAGTGGTATTTATCACACAATGAATTATGGTTAAATAGAGTAAAATCAGCTGTGTAGGGCAGAAAAACTAACTCCCCTCATGTCATATACCAGCCGCACCTTCCTGATTTAGATGCCTGTTTAAGCTGCATATTCTCTGCTCTCACTCTAACATCATTGCGGCTGCTTCCTTGTGTGGGTGTCTGCTGTTCTAACCCTGCCGCCACCCCATCATTTACCTGTAGGCCTCGAGGGGATCATTGTTCATCACTTCAGTTTCTGTATGTGTCATATTTCCGGGGCGTAATGAGCTCTGAAGCAAATCATTTCAAACACAGTGTGTTTGTCTCAACTTAGTTAAACATGCACTCATCACAAAAGTTTGTGGCTGAGACTCACGCTGAGGCTGATTGCTCTGAGCTCTGGATATCTTTAGCTTTAGCCTCTTTGGCTTTGGTAGCTTCTTTAAAATGCCCATGTTCAGCTGGGTGAGGGTGTATTAAGTGTAGTTTTATACTGGGTTTGCTGTAGCTGTTGTTGTCTCCAGTCACAGCGTCTAGTTTCCACACTAATGACACATTAATGCGTTACTGGTGCCGGCACTGTGCACATGCTGCACAAACTCCTTTGTAATTGGTCATGTGGGAAGGCTGACTGGCTGGGCCGAGAACACAGGAAAGCAGTCAGTTCTGATCTCTGTCCAGTTAGTTGGTGACAAGTGACACGATTGAAGCATAACTTTGTTCTCTTCACAGCTCTCCTACGTCATGGCTGGCTATCGCTACTTTGTGTGTCCGGTGGAGTTCAACAACGACTCCAACAGCTTCCAGGTGGATTGTGAGCCATCAGAGCTGTTTCAGCTCCAGGACTACTTCCTCCCCAGTATGCTGGAGTCTGTCACTGGATGGGTAAGATTCAGTGGCTATTTGTTGCGGTTCATCCTGTGCCAGTATTTAGGCTTCTTACAGTCCTCTCAGCAACACATTAAAAGTATGCAGAGCTTGTAGAATTTTATTGAACAGCGCTAAAGGAAACCTTACAGCCTATTACAGCTTGAAACACAGTATACAAAGTTTTATACACACCTAGAGCAAACATAAGGCAATATCTTATTAAAACTGTCAGGCCCAAGTTATGAATTTCAACAAGATTGGATGTAACATGTCCTATGTTTCCACAGACCACAGTGCGCCTGTATCCATTCCAGATCCACAGCATTGCCCTCTCCTCCTTTGCCTCCATTGTGGGACCCTTTGGTGGCTTCTTTGCTAGCGGCTTCAAGAGAGCTTTCAAAATCAAGGTATGGATGTGGACCAACAAACTATTCACCACACATAAGGTGGATGTGGCCTATGATTATCAAGCAGTGTTTATGTTTCTTAAGCCATTGTGACACTTCGTTCTGGGCCATTTTTGGAAAAGAGAGAAGAACCTACCACAGAATAGGCTCTGAAAGAGATACAGAGCATATAAGCAAGGCTTTTTAAAAACACACACACAGAATGTCATGTCTGTTGTAGTTTTAAGCTTGTATGTCATCTTTCAGGATTTTGCAAACACCATCCCAGGTCACGGAGGCATTATGGACAGATTTGACTGCCAGTACCTCATGGCCACATTTGTTAATGTCTACATTGCTAGCTTCATTAGGTAAGCATATATTTATGAAGTTTAAAATACAATATAATGTATTTCATCTTGCTTGTTGTCAGTCTTTGTCCTTTACATGCTCTTTAAGATAAGATAAAACTTTATTAATCCCTCGGGTGGGTTCCTCTGGGAAATTCGGTTTCCAAAAGCACAGCACCGACAGAAGTTACAGAATATTATATATATATATATATATATACACATACACACACACACACACACACACACACACACACACACACACACACACATATATATATATATATATATATATATATATATATATATATATATATATATATATATATATATATATATATATAAAAAACACAGACATATATAAATAAAATATACGAAGGGGATAAATAGGAATAAAAATACAAGTGAATTGCACATTTCAAGTATTGAGGTCTATTGCACCATTGACTATTAACAAAAGTATTGCACAAAAGGTATTGCACAGTGAAGTGAAGAGGCACTACAGCTTAGTTGTTCCCCCCTCCTTTGTCCTCCTGTTTCCCCTCCAGAGAGGAGTATAGTTTAGGGATAGTTTCTGTGAAGTGAGGTTGAATAAGGCACATCCGGGAGAAATTGCGAATCTTGATTTGTCAGTTTCAACTTTTGTGGATATGGTGAACGTTGCAGACATGGACCACAGCCTTACATTTAATAGCCTATTGGGCTAATAAGTAGACCAGGAACAAGAAGATCAGGAGAAATGATGAATTTGTCTGTGGTATTAGGAGAATCAGTGGACTGCTAACATTAGTTAAGGTCTGCTTATTTAGCAGTACTGTACAGTTAGCTCTCTATGTTTAACAGCAAACAATAACTTGCTACTCTTAGCTTCTAAAAATACAAGACAAACGCATTCACATGAAGCGCTTCTCACTCCTACTAATCTCCAATAAGGTGCTCAATATTTACAGTGTATAATCAGTATTTAGTAAAACTATTTGCATGATAGATGCGGAAGTTTTCAAACCCTCAGGCTCAACTTCTGAATGCCACTGATTCTCAGTTCTCAGTGCATACTTTTTCATGTGATTCTGTTTATTTTGAAAAGTCTCAACAGGATCTTGAGCTTTATTGTGAAAGGTTAATGTGGAAAATAAACAAGCGGACACGCGATGGTTTTACTGTCGTTGTTGCTAATGACAACACATAAAAACAGGCGCTTGTCCATCATTAGTGTGGTTATGTTAAATATAAGAGAAAGAGAGAACTTTAATACATTAATATAGCCACTACAGTGACCATCAAAACGATGAGAAAATATTGCCGTAAACAGTTTATTTTGCGACACCACGAAACAAACGATAGCGTGAAATGAAACATAGACATTTTTATATCGTCATATCGTTATCTCGAACAGCCCTACCCTCTTGCTGTATTTACTTTTGTTTCTCCTGCCCCAGACACCTGACCTATGAGCAGACTGAACATTCTCAGCTGATTTGTAGGACACGTTTTGGTTCGCTAAACACAGTTAAATTTTTCCTGTGTGAAAACAAACTAGACAATAAAAGAAAAAAATAAACGACAAGTTTACAAAAAAGAAAGAACTACAGGTGTGAAAACACTCTAAGGTGGTCGTGTCCATCATGGCGTCCAGTTCAGAGACTTGAACCAATCAGCAGACTCCATCCCTGCACTCTCTGCACATACACCCACACAAATCCTGAGGCAAACCAAAAATCACACAGTGAGCATGGATCATAACACATTGCATCACCTGACATGAATCAATAGGTCTGTGCAGTTTTCATACTGTACTGTTTATATCCTGTTACTGTATGTACAGAATAGAATAAGTCTCCTGTTACATATAAACATGGTAAAGAAAAATTGGTTGATCACTACTTTAAATGTACACTTTTTCATTTGTCTGTTAACCTTAATATCTTTGCAGAACAATTTAAAAAAAGTCATACTTGATAAAAGATAAAATATGCTAGTTGGTCTATAATTGTATGTTTAGTGGTTTCTTCGCAAGTTTCTGAAAGACTCATCGTGTCTCGAATCAACATGTTACTAATCAACCAACTCACTGTATTTCCACTGGTTGAGCAGATGACCCATAAGCCAAAGTCCACTGCAGAGGCCAGGCTTTGAGTCAACCCACTCCCTCCCTACACCAAACCTGCTTTTCTGTCCGCACTCTGTACTGCATTTAAAATAAGTCTTATAAGTTGTGTCCCCACCTTTTTTTTTTTTTTTTTTTTTTCTTAGAAATTATTTTTAAAGGCAGTGGTTTCTGGATAAAACTTTAAGTACATTTGTGCCTAAGCATTTCTCCACCTTCTTTCAGGGGCCCTAACCCCACCAAGGTGATCCAGCAGCTCTTGGCCCTCCGTCCAGATCAGCAGCTCTACATCTTCAATTCCCTGAAGACTCACCTGACCGAGAAAGGCCTGCTGCCAGCGCTGGAGGAGGCCGCCGCAGCTTAGAGCCGCCAACAACCACAGCTTGCTCGCCCTAAGAGGAGGGGAGAGATGGGAAAGGAGGGCAGCGGCACCCAGGGAGCCCCGCGCACCCCTGGAGCTCTGGGAAGACTCAGTGCTTTTGCGTGAGCGAGAACACATCCAAGAAAAACAAACCGAAAACCACAAAATCGACAGCCTTGGGTCATTCCATTTCATGTGGGTGTGGGAGTCATGCTTGTCTGTGTTCCTACAGTCTGTGAATCATGTTTCTGACACCAGTGTTTTCAGGTTGAGTTTGTGAATTACTGTACTTTTACACATTTCCATTACCATCAACCTCTATCTAGTTACACTGTTAAACAAAATGTTGGTTTGCTGTACATTTCTACCTGTACACACAATATCCTCTATATATACCTTATTATTAAAGTGTGTCGATATTTTATTGTTCTTTTTTATTATTTCAATGCACTGCTCTCAGCGCTGTTACTCACTGTATTCTTACTCTACTGCACCCTCCCTCTAATTTAAGGGTAATTTCCTTTATTGTGAGTTTTTCTATTTATAAATAGATGTTTTTATATTTGGTATGGTTCTATTATATCTTAATGTTGTCTTTTTTTTTTCTTTCTTTCTTTCTTTTTTTTAAAGTCAGGCTAAATTCACCATCGCCATCTGCCATGTACATTTTTTGTCTTTGTTTTTTTTCCTGCCATTCATCAAAGCCTCTCATGCTTGGCCAAATCTTTAAGACGTTATTGTGCCGAAATCAAAGGTGACTGACTAAATTAGACTTGAAGGGGACCTCTAATGCTTTGTTCCAGCTCTTGGATGGTAGCTTTATGTGATTCACAATTCCTTATATATCCTACCCCGGGCCTTGCTGCAGCTCCTCAGTTCATCCTCGGAAACGAGTTGTTTCAGCTTCCTTCCCTTTTAAACTTTGTTCTGATTGGCTGCTGCGCATAAACAGACTTTATATCACGCTGAGCCAAGAATGGGGGGGAAGCTTTCTAAAGCCAGACAACTCCCAGAGATTGCACATGCACTGACCTCATGTTTGAAAGGTTAGCCATGGTTATTAATGTATGTATGTGAGGGAGGGAGGGAGGACAGGTCCACTTTAGGTCCATCAAGTCTTTGAGTTCAACTATTGGTGGTTTTGTGTTTACGGAGCATAAAAGCTACGTTATCATCTTGTTGCTGTTCAGCAGAAATGATGTCACAAATAGAGCTGGCTGTGTTTGTTTTACATGTTTGTTTGTTTTTATTTTTGTGGTCTGTTGCTTGTTGACTGTAAGGTACAGAGGGATCGTTGCATTATGGCTACTCCCTCTGACAGCTGGAATGTGTAACTATGCCACAGTTAGGGTTTCTACACTGCCACCAGCTGCTTGTGCGTGCTGTGATGTCACTGTTTTTCACCGCTTGAGCACAGCACAAACGGCATATCGATACTGACTGATCAACTTGATTTATTTGTGGCCTGTTGCCGTCTCATTGGGTGAAACTTTGGCCAATACAATCCGTTATTGTGTACGTATTGCAGTTCATTCCCTTTTCCAGTGGCGGCTTTTTTTTTTTTTTTTTTTTTAATTTTTGGTGTGTGTGTGCGCGCGTGTGTGTGTGCGCGCGTGTGTGTGCCGCGTGTGTGTGTGTTGGATTTAACGATAAAATATAAAAGCTGGGACTTCATTAAAGCTGGCTTCTTTTCTGATTTCACACACAATCTGGGGATGTTTAAGGGCCACCACATTGTTTTTATTAAACCTGCCACAAACTGACTCGTGCTCTTGATCAGTTCATAATCTGCAGACAGATTTTGGTGGAATAAAGTGGGCCTTTGAGTCAGGGTAAAGTTCACAGACAGATGGAAAATTAATCCACTCAGATTACCGGTGATTGTTCAGGTGAGAAGCCCTGTAGACAAAAGACTTGGATGGTGTTTGCACACATTCATTTTGTTTCATGTCTACTCATAGGACAAAACAGCAATATGAACATTCATGCAGTAGTCAGTGTAGCAGGGATATGATCATGGAGAGTAAGAAACGCATACTATTTATATTATTTATATATAAATATTTATTTATGTTGTCTGTGTGACAGCATGTCTCTATGCTAGCCATACAAATCAGCTGATACAGTAAACGACTGCTTTATTTCACCTTAAATTTCCTCTGAACTGATACTCCCCCTCCCCCAAGAAAAAGTTCTATTTTTAAGCAATGCACTTTATTGCTACCCAGATCTAGATTGTGGCAATCAATTTATAAAAGGGTCCCCCTTTTTTCCCCATAGGAGCCATTGTGTAAACCCAGGCATGGCTTTATGTGTTGTGTCATTCCATTCATGATTTCTGTGCTGCATCCAGCTACTCCGTCTTTCTGAAGATGTTTTATTTAAGCAAACCGTTTTGAAAGTGACTATATTATACATTTATTAAGAGGCTGTTTAGGAAGACTATTTTGAGTGTTCTTTAGTATTTTTCTTAGAGGAATATTGAAAGTATTATTATTATTATTGTCATATAGGAAAAAGTGCAGAGATGACAGAAAGGTGTTTTCTTGCTGTGGCTTTATTAGTACATTTGGGTGTTTTTATTTAACCTTTTCCCTGATAGCCGTTGTGTGTTCACTTCTGCGTGGAGTGTGACTTGAATCAGTGTGGAAACTCATTCTAGTAGGTTCCAGGTAGCTAGTGTCTCAGCAGAAATAGATATCTTGTGATTTTTGTTGGGTTTTTTTGTTTGTTTTTTTGAGCCTCACTGTCTCGTTGTCCTTCGACAGTTTTTAAGCCTGCAGCTCTGTACTGCCATTTCACTGCCTGGTGTTGCAGACGGCCACTAGAGAGAGCTGGAGCTCCTGTGCTGGGTGGATGGGTTTGACCCTTTCTGACTGCTGCTTGATACATTCCAGTAACCCCTGAACTTGAGATTTGCTCACAAGCAGGTCATTTTTAAGAGATAATCATGCCACTTTCAGAGGGAAACCTGATTTTTTTTTTTTTTTTTTTTTTTTGTTTTGTTTTTGTTTTTTTCCTTCTTCCCCTGTTTTCGGGCACCTACAGTTGGATACGCCTCTGTGCTACTTTTATCAAGACAGTGCCACTTTGCTTTTTTGCATCCTGCTCAGTCAGGAGTCTCTTTGAAATTAAAAAAAAAAAAAAAAGGAATGTATGGGAGAGATGTGTCTGTCCCACATGCTGTGTAGACTCCCCTCCTGCCTTGTGTTATATTTTGTGGTTTGAAGTTATTATACAGCTATATGATTTCACTATATAATTATTCAAATGTGCAATGGTTTGTGTTGCGTTGTACATTGTCTAGAGAAAAGCTGTACTCTTTTTGATGCGGAAATGTGCTTTGTCTTGTTTCAGAGAAAATTAAAAGGTATTTAAAAAAAAAAAAAAAAAAAAAAGTGGTTACTGCGTGACTGGTTTCTTCCTTCTTGGGCTTCTTCCCCATTTAGTTGCATTTAGTTGACTTCCTTACACCCAGCTGTGTAATAGTTGCTCACTTGTTTAATGATGGAGTATCAGTGCAGTCGGGTGTATTTTGTGGGCCACTGTGAGATGCCTAACCTTTCACCTTAGATGTAAAAATCAGCATTTACAACACCTCTGTAAATACTGACTTTTGCTTCAGTGAGGGCTGAGCTGTGAAGCAACATGCTCACTAAGGGAGTGACACCAAGAGGTACAAACCATTTCCTTTAAGAAGACGCCGGTGGCTTTTTTTTTTTTTTTTTTTTTTTCTCCCCTCTTCTTCTTGTGACACCATCCAGCATTAGCCACTTGAAGAGTTCCCCACTACATGAAGCCCTGGAACTTTTTGCACCTTTTTAGTGAAACAACCTGGAAGCCATTTCTGCTGTAAGCTACCAGAACATGGAAGTAAAGGCAACCTGAGGGGACGCGTTGTGAACAGCTGAAAAAAAAAAGAGAAGATTAACACACAGGAAGAAGGAAGTTTGATCTGCGAGATCTCCTCTTTCTCTCTGTGTGTGTGTGTGTGTGTGTGTTTGTGTGTGTGTATGCGTATGTTTGTGTGTCTGTGTGCGTGTGTGTGTGTGCTCCGGCGAGGTGCATGTGCGAACTAAAACACTGACCCGTGGCATGAATGAAGGACAATGTCTCTGAAACTACCTCGCAACTGGGACTTCAGCACCCTCAAGGCAGAGACAGCTCGCATAGGTAAGCCAGTGGCCGTGCTGCGTTCACTGACAGCCAGAGCAGATGCAAGGATTTTACATTTCAAATTTTAGAAACGAAACAGTTTTGTTCTTATCTAATGACGTGTAAACTTTAAACTGACCAACTGACATTCCAAGAAATCAGGGATCACATTCACATTTACACCGCAAGATCTGTACCTTGTACAACAAAGATTTGTACCTCGTAGAAGAAAAAGTGGCCCTTTTGATTTCTTTGCCTATAATTACATGTGGTATAACCAAAGAAGTCAAAGGTGGTTCATACTAGAAAACAAGCCGATAGCAAAGGCATAACAAGGGGGTTGTGTGGGTTTTTAAGCACAATGGCGAAGTTGACCACAGTTGCTTAACACCCCACTTTTTTTTTTTGTTTTACACACCCCTCGTCGTAGACCATAGAATTCACGGTTTCAATTTACACAAAAAGCTTTAAAACTTTGCGTCACCTCTCTTGAGGGCCTCAGAGTAGCCCCCAGCGGCTGACCAAACAACGCTAATGCAAGGATATATTTTTAAAGTGTACAGCGTGCTAGACCCACTGATACTGTGCTCAGCGGTGTTTGCACAGGGTGGAATCAGTGCAGTACTTAATGGTGTTTCCTCTCAGGTTTTCAAGGCACGACAGGTTAGCACAGACACTAGCAGTGACTAGATGAGTTTCTACAGTACAGTCGTACCATAATTTTTAACTCTAATCTTTTTTCTTTTTTTTTCTGCCATTGGTGTGAGCGTTGTTCAGTACTGTGGAAGGAAGTAGCTGCCTGAGCGGCATCTATTTTATCTGCCTCACATGGATATTAATATCCCAGACTTGCGCCAGTATGGAAGTAGAACTTCCTCAACTCTGGTGACCCTTCATGATTCTCCTCATGCTACCCTGAGATATCTTGTGTTAGGTAGTGGATGCTTCTTTTTCTTTTTGCTCTGGGACTAAAGTGATGCAGCCTTTCAACAGGAAACTGATGCAAGAGCTAAGTTCCTGTGGCTGTGTAACTTTGCCTACATACTGTATATGTAAGTGCAGGCTTGTATGATGTGCAAATGTCTGCACAGTCATACTGCATCTGTCCTTTCATAAAGTATTGTAAAGGTCGAACACACACCTTCAGAGTCAATGTTAATGATGAGGAATAAGGCATTTGACCTAAGTACTTACCAATCCTTTAACAAATGTCATATATTGACATTTTTGAAGATGTTCTTATTTTACAGGATTAAATGAGAACATTGAACGCCTCTCTATTAAATATGAAGCTTCAGACTGAAGGTGTTTAACTTGTGTTACAAAGGAAGAACCTGCAGAGCCTCTGAAAGTCCTAAAGTACAGACATTTAAATTGGGCACCAGCAAGCTAAAACTGCATTGCATAACTTCTCTGTGTATGGTCTAAGGAGCTTGGAAAGAAAAGTGTCTGGACTTCTTTAAGTTGAGAGGTGAAACGTCTTCAAGCAACAAGAAGTCCAGACACTTTTCTTTCCAAGCTCCTTAGACTACGATGACCTGGGTGACTGAGAACCTTCACAGACATATCCTCAGAGACATATAGTACTTTATCAAAAGTCTTTAGCCACCCCTTATTTCTTTGAATTTTGCAAGTAAAAGTGCAGTTCTGCTGAAAAATGTGCAAACATTACATAGATGTATACAGTTTGGCATGACTTTCACAATAGGCATCAACATAGCTTGAACTGTCTTAGGCAGCTTTCTAATTTTTTTAAGCTGTCTTCAGGAATTCTCTAGTCTTCTTTAAGGACATTTAATGTTGGCTGCTTTTTGTTCTGCTCCCTACATAATTCCAAGGTCAAGATAATTCCACACTGATTCAATAATGTGGCCATCCGGGCACGGGGAGACCAATCCATGACTGATAGCATCATGTTTGTAGCTAAAAGGACTTAGGGAATCACTTTGTTGGTGAAATATACTGTTTTGTGCCTGTCAGGGTGAGTTATCTTTGGCATTTGTCATATAATCAATAAAAAATGGGAACAAATCCTATGTTTCTGTGGCAGGCCTGCAGAGAAGTGCCTAAAGCAACATTTAAAATTGGTTCTGTTATATCTACACACAACTGTGGTTCATCCCTGGAATTAAGTTCCTTTTTTATGCTGGAATTACTCATAGGTCAGTGTTAAGTGGATTAAAAAATAGGTTCATGGACTGGACTCTAACGTCAGAGAGTTATTGCTCAAGACCAAATTACAAGGAAATTCGGCTCCTTGAAAATAGAATATAAAGAAATGAGATGAAGAAATGGGATAACTTAAGACTTCTGTACAGCACTGTAAATTATTTTTTAAAAATAATTCACTAATAATAAATAAATTGTACCAGGGAATGAAATATCTCGTAGCTTGTGATCAAACCCTGACTTTAGAGGAACTTTGCAGAAAATAGCCAGTCAAGTTCTCTTAAACATAAATACTTTCACTAGCTCCATAATCCTCATCATATAACACAACAGTGATCTTTTTAAAGGTGATTCTGTAATTGTACAACATTATAATTAGCAAGTTTGAAGGGTTTCATGTCTCCCTGTTGAGTATGAAGTTTAATTGAGAGCCAGTTAGCTTATTAGCATTAGCGAGCTTTGTTTGCTAATGCTTTGCCAGGATAAAGATTAGGGAAAAAGGTTAACCTGGCTCTACAGAGAGTTAAACTATAAATGTCACTGCTACACTGTAATATATCGGCATTAAAACAATTTCCAGTTTAACAAAAAAACAAGCAAACAAAGCCAGTTAAAAAAACATGATCTGGGACAGGCTAGCTTTTGTCCCATCTTCTGGTTTCATGCTTGGTGGTGTCTTACTTCTATTTAGCACAAAACTATAAGAATGAGATCAGTTTTCTCAGCTAGCTTATGGCAACAACATATAAAGTATTCTTTGAAAAGAATCAGGCTTTTAAAGTAAAATATTTATTGTAAGTATTTGTTTGGTCCTACTTTTATCCGGTCTGATCACAAGCCGTCATAAAACGAGGCTAGGCAACTACATTTATTGATGGTAGTCACATTTATACACTTGAGCAGAAATATGTAAATTGGTAAAATTACAATTATCAGTTCGATATGAAACTCTTCACAGTCTGTGTAAAACTGAGCATCATACTTCCCCGAGTCCATCTTGACTTGAAAGTGTTGGATTTATCGCAAATATCTTCTAAATAGTGGTTATTGGACACATCTCTGAGGTGCTGTGGAAATCTGGCTAGTCACGATATGAAGTGACATTAAAGGAACTGTATGTTTGTCAGCTGAGGGTGGGGTGTGACATCAGTCGATGTGTGTGGGCTCACATTTCCTCAACTTTAACTTTCCACTAATCAGGGTGGTGCTATTAAAATGAGACCAAAGGACTCTAAAGCTTGTAGGTGGAGACCTTCAAAGTGTACCAGGCCTCCGGCAATGATGTGGCTACTTCCTGTTTACCCCACTGTGGCCCTTCTTCTTCTCTTTTTACTCTGTCATCTTGCCTAACAAGACACAGAGAATTAAAGAAACACTGAGAAAATGGGCTCAGTCTCAGTCCAGCTATCTCTGGTCCTACCTCGCTGTCTGGGACTCAAACCGTCTGTGGTTTAGTCTGTGCTCACTAGGCCGCTTACACGTCACCTTTGTTCTTTCATCACTCCTCGTGCTCTCTAGTGTCACAGGTGATGTGACATTATCTGTCCATAACTTAACCACTAACCTTTCCATCATATTGTTTGGTGGTCAGTCTACTGCTATTTATGTTAGTACAATCACAGCTGCATTCATGCACCTTCCACAGGAAACTGGTCAGCTTAGACCAGCAGTTTCCTGTCAGCTTGAAACTCAATAGCTGAGGAACAAAAATAGTATACAGCGAGCTGCTGTCTCAGCCCTGATAGGCTGATGCATATTCATATCAAAAAAGAGGAAGTGCTCTGCTGAAGTTGAGTACCGCTGGTGTTTTGGTAATATTTCATCGCTCTGGCTGTGACACAGCACGCTGGGCGCTGTTGTTCTTGACGTTTTTACAAGCTGCCTCCTTGTGGTGTTTGGCAGCGCGGTCCAAGAGTGTGATACCTGGAGAGGGAGGCCCAGGCCAGGGCTCGCCGCGCTCCTACAGGTCCATGGAGAGGCCGCTGAAGGCCGGCTGGCTGAAGAAGCAACAGAGGTCTTTAGTGAAGAACTGGCAGCAGCGCTACTTTGTTCTGAGAGGAAGCACTTTGACTTACCACAAAGATGATAAGGAGACTACTGTCCAGGTAAGGCTGACCTTACCAGATTAATCCAGATTTTCAAAATTATTCATTTCTATATCCACTTTGGCCTTTGTTAGAATAAAATCACTTCCAAAACAAGTCATTCACATGTTATATATATTTATATATTTAAAAGAAGTTCTTATGATGACAAGGCATCAAAGTTATTTCCATGTCCCAGTTTCTTATTCAAGCTATGCTTCTTTTATGCAGTGGTTAAGCGTGGAGATAAGCACAGACAAAACCGAATCATCATTCCTGTCACATAAACTATTTTTGCAATAAATGCATTTATTCATAATCAAATGCACACGTTAGTAGAAGAATTCATCCGTTAATAAGAAATGTGTCTTTTATCAAGTCTAATTAAGACCACAAACTTACTGCTAGCTGTGTGGCTAACCTTACACATTTCCTGTAGAGAAAACAACTGATGCAGGAAGCCTCACATGAAAGACCTTCTGCCATTGAAAGAATTTTAATATTGCACATTTATGTTTGATTTAAAGCCACGTTTTGCATGTATACATCTGTAACGTTCATCTCTGAAAAAGCTAAGTTTTGTTGGTATGCTGTAGCTCTGTCTGGGCCAAAAAGCAAACCTTCAGAAAGATGATGCCATAAATAATTACGTTTTATATTGTAATAGTCGGCTTAACCTGTACTGTAACCGCAAACGCTCAAAGAAATAAAAAAGATGCGAGAAAAAGTATCTTAAAAATTCCTTTAAAATGTCTTCCTTCCTTTGAGTTGCAAAAAGAGGTTATTTATATTTACACAAACTCATCAGTGCCTAAACGTAAAATGTTGCTCCGTTTATTTCTAATGTTTCAGCGTTAGCGTGCACATCACGCTATTACCAATGGAATCATTGGCTAAAAGCCAGCAGCCAACCAACGTCTGCTTGTCTGCCACAGTCAGCACTTTCCACTGATGTCCACTGATGTTGTAGTGTCCTGTGTGGGTGTGTCAGGGAAGTTCCAGATTTGGATGTTAGCTGAAATACCAGGCATCAGTTCCACTCGCAGCTCAGATGCTCAGGTTCTGTTTTATCTGCCTTCAAGTCAGAATCGCAAAGCTGACACTAAGTGTGCTGTGTCTGATGGATGGATCGATAGCTGCTATGTTAGCAGAAAGAAGTGTGCACAGTCACGCTCTGCTCAGTGATAAAATAAAGACCTGCGCTCCAAACCTCAACCCATTATTCTGATGCTTATCTACGTCTATCACTGCTTGTCATGCAATTGAAAAGACTCATTTGCATTCTCATTTCAATAGTTACATTATGGTATTTTGCAAAGGTGCATGATTAAATTACTCATCACCGTCTATAGCAATTGAATACTACTATACTGCTTAAAATCCTACTGGAATTGAACTTCTTAATAAGGTAGTTGAGTCGACTTAATGAGCACTTTGTAACTTAACCGTAACTACATGTTCAATATAAAATGAAGGCAAGCAAATTATTATTATTGTCTGAGCTCTGAAAACGTAGTTTTGTTTGCAGCGAAACTGGTGTAGCAAAAAGTGGTCAAAGTTATCAACCATATCAAGGTGTGAAACATGAAGAAACAAAGCAGCGTTTTATTTCCTTAGATATAAAATGTAATTAGGACTGCATGTTGCCAGCTGTAGCTGCTCCTAACCTCTTCTGTTGTAAGTGATTTGTCTCCTGCAAAAGCACAAAATTGAGGATTTACTCCAAAAGCCTTCCAAAAGCCTTCTGTTTTAATAATGTTTTAGTTTTAATACTTAGGGGGGTTGAGGGTAATGGTAGATAGAGGAAGTGAAAACAGAGGCTAGGGCTGTTAGTTCTCTGTCATAAACAGTGAACATTAATGCATCTTAAACTACATCAGCTTGTAAGCATTTAAATAGTAATAATAAGCAACAAAAGCACCTGTTTAGGCCTTCCCACTGCACACACAGCATGAATACCAACTGCTTTTTAAAGAGTAAATGTAAGTATGTGTGTGAATTGCGCTGGTTGGTTCTTGGCAATGAAGGACTTTAAAATTCTGAGTGTGTTTGTGCTTATGTGATCTGGCCTGCAGGGAGTCATCCAGCTGCGCTTCAGTAAAGTTAACGAACTCCCCCCGAATTCAGATGACCCTGGAAAGTACCTCTTTGAGATCATACCACGTAAGTAACACACTCAACACTCACAATTGAGACCTTACATGATATTTTTACTCCAAGACCTAAAGAGGATTTTTTTTTTTAGGGGAATCCCTTCATTGTCATTGGACAGCAGAAACCTTTTTATATTTCCTGTTATATTTCTTGTTTCCTGTTTGTTTGACAGGCTCAACTGGAGACAGAGAGCGATGTCCCCATGTGTTGATGGCAAACTCCCAGAGTGACATGGAGGAGTGGGTGCGCACCTTGCGCAGAGTCATCGGAGCGCCAACAAGTGGAGGTTCAGTAAAATCTGTCACAGATTATTAAACTGAAACAATCCTGTTTGACTAATGAAATTAAAAACTTGGACGTTGTCGGCAAATTCAGCTGAGATAAGTGGACTAACGGTGCTCTCATATTTGACCTTTGACAACGTGATGCTACAGTCAGCTGCTGTTTAGCTTAGCTAATCAAAAGGAATGGAAACAGAGGAAAACAGCTAGCCTGGCACCATCCAAAAGTAAAACACTTAATCGAACAAAAAAACTAAAAAAACATCCATGTCAGCAAGGCTTTGCTAAGCTTCGTGTAAAAGAGGAAGTCATCAATCTAGCTAGTAGTCAAAACATATTACCTACCCATAAAAACACAATATTTCAAAATGTTTGAATCAGAATCAGAATACTTTATTGGAAATTATTTTCCATTATAGTGCTCCATTATAAACAAACATTAACAAAGACAGACAATACACTAACTAAGAATAGCACAATATAAACAAGCATATATATACATAAAAGTCACTTATTAATTAATAGCTGAAAAAACATTTGCTATAACAACGTGATATTTATTTTAAGGTCTTGTATTAGTAGTGTTTGAAGGTAGATTAGCCGAGGCTAGAGCCTAGCATCAGACAGAGTCAAACTAGCTGTTTTCTCATGTCAGTCAGTAAATCCTTGCGGTTTTGACAGAAACCTTGAAAATGGGAAACATTTTAAAGCATTATGATTGTTGCCAATGATTCTCTGCATTCTCGTGTTCATGAAATATGAAGCTCACAAACTGAAAAAAGCTTTGTCAGACTAAAATAACACAGCAATGGTCAATCTTTAGTTCCCCAAGCTATGGATGCCAAATCCAAAAGGGTAAACTCACCGAGGATAACAGAGAAGTCAGTATTGCTGGGGCAGTTTTGCTTGCGTTTGACTTACTATTACACTTCATCTGCAGTAACAAATAGTAATAATGAAAGTCATTTTCAGAGCAAGTGCACTGCGTTTTCTGACAAGTATCCATGTGGGGCTAAAAGAAAGAGAACAGCCAGCATGACAGTTGCTAAATCGAGGACATCCACTCAGAGTTACACAATTTCTCGGTTTCATTTGACAAACTAGGCCATTTTTAATTTGATTCACTTGCACAATTTCAGGTTCAAAGGGCCATGCATAGTTTCATAGCCACTCTGAAGGAGGCTGATGCATGCTAATAGACAATTGTTTACCTTGATTTCACAGTTCCTATATTTTATGGTGAAAGATAATTGTAAAAATTAAGCAATTATAAGATAAGATCATCTTTAGGATTAAAAGATATATATAGTATATGCAATGTAGTGTCAAATGGGGTCAGATGAGTGTATAGAGACCTGCTGTAGTAAAGTTCAAAGTGGGGACGGATCATATGTTCTTCAGAGAAGACACATTTGACGCTTGTAGAAGGTTTAGTTGCAGCTGTAGAAGCTGTAGCACTTTCTAGAAGGGTGTGGGTAAAAGAAAAGGAATGACCAGGCTGAGAGGAATCATTGACTACTGCAGGCTTTCTGCTGGAGTCTGCCAGTGTAGATGTTCGTGATGGGGGCTTAGTGTGCTTCTGTTTCTCTCACCACCCGCTGCAGGTTTTTTCTGTCCTCCAATATACAACAGTAGGTCAGGAGGCAGTTTTAGTTATCTTAGTTCTATAATTTCACCACAACAAAGTGTGATATTATTTCAATGACAGTTCAAATACCAAATATCCATAAATATCCTACTGTAGAGTAGTCATGTTATTAAAGGTCTACACATTTATATCTGTGAGTGATATTCACAGGCTAATTTTACTTAACAGCTTCGTTAGTAGGCAAAAATATTGTTGCAGCTCAATCCAGATTTTTAGAGCCAAAAGATTATAGTGGTGTAATTTAAAATGCAGTAATATTGGGTTTTTCTGCTGGTCTTTAACCTGCCCAGTATAAAGTCTGTGTGATGTGTCAAGTCAGATCATGTTAGTGTGAAAACTGAGCAGCTCATATTTGAGTGCATTCACGCTTGTGAGCTGGAAACTCCTGTACTCGAAACTATGGAGTATTTCTAGTAATGTGTTTGAAACTGATTATTTCCTGCTGTGTGCAAATTTAAAGAAAACTGATGTAAAAAAAAAATAATGTTTTTTCGAGAAATTTAAAGAAATGGGAATTGTTCTCTCGATATAAATGTTTTTATTCAACCAAATCGAGTGATTAAGCATTAAGCATTGCCCTACGATCACCTGTTCACTAACATGAAAAGGGACAATAGCTGTTTTATAAATCATTTGTCTAACTATGCCAAATATCTTTGCTCTCCGTATGTCTGCAGTGTTTGGAAAGAGTCTCATGGACACTGTGACATATGAGCAGCGCTTCGGACCTCAAATGGTCCCAATCCTGGTGCAGAAGTGCGTGGAGTTCATCAAAGAACATGGGCTGGACGAAGAGGGGATCTTCCGCCTCCCTGGTCAGGATAATGCTGTCAAACAGTTCAGAGATGCCTTTGATGCAGGAGAGAGGCCCTCCTTCCCCGGGTAATGACCTCACTATTCTCTCTATAGTCATTCAAGACATGGGAGATATGAGATTATCATTGCATCTGACCCTGGAAAACTGAGCACATCTTCGAGCTTCCATAGGAATTATGGGGTAGGATGAGTGGCAGCCAGGTGCTGCTAATCAAATGAACTTGATTAACTGATTATCAGCAAGTGTGAGCACATCTATAAATGCAGAAACTTTGGAGCATTCAGGTGTGTTAACACAATACCACAATCTTCCCAGGACTAAAGCGAATAATGGCCCGATTGTATTGGTCGGATGTGCGCCAATGGTGAGGGTCCTGCCCTGAGTGTCAGCTGGTGAACCTACATCTCGGTCTCTACAGGCCTCAGTTAGCATATTATATGTTGAGAACACAACATAACGAGTATGGCTGCTTGAAAGTGTTCTCAGGAGAAAGCCTCTTCTCTCTAAAAAGTCCTCGGTAGCACAGCCCAGCTTTGCAAAGTTGCATCTGAAACAACCACTTCTGCAACAATGTGGAGATGTTTGGCCATGTTTGGTGGAGGGGTGATGACTTGGGCTTGTTTTATTGCCACTTGTCCTGGGCACCTTGCAGTCATTGAGTCAACCATAGTCTCCTCTGTATACCAAAGTATTCTAGAGCAGCAGGTAAAACAGAAAAGAATGAAGGTGTTGCAGTGGCAAAGACCAGATCTCAACACTACTGAAATGCTTGGCAGGACCTTAACAGAGCTGTGCATAAACGAATACCCGCAAACCTTAATGAAGTTAAACAATGTAGTAAAGAAGAGTGGCCAAAATGTCTTCACAATGATGTGAAAGATTGATAAATTACTTCACGTTTTGCTACTATATAAGCTAATGAATCATTGGGTACATTTAGCTCATCACAGCAGTCCCGTGAAAAGGACAGCAGCATGAATTTCATATAGAATTCACAGGAAATAGTGAGTGTAAAGTTGTTATGGCACGAATTAATTATCATATCTTAAAGAAACTTTAAGACGCAGTAAATGTGCTTCAAACAAATTTAGCTGTCTCGATAAGAGCCACTTCCATAAAAGGAGACGAATATCCTAACCTCAATCAATCAACAGCATCAGCTCTTTTTTTTCTCTTCTTCTTCTGAGAAAGCAAGGAGAGATGAGAGAGATGTAGTGAGAAGTTGATAGATTTGTGTCTGCTCAGAGCTGAGGGTGATACCACATCCTGTTCTGGCAGGCACAGGGGAGGACGCCTTTATTACTCAACATCACAAGCTCCTCCGACAGAAAACTGCAGATGAAAACATCCATTTAACTTAACTTGCTTGTTTGTCTGTAATCTAATGTGAGTAGAGTCAGGGAACATGAGTTTTGAGCCAACCGACAGATACTTTGCAACAAAAACCAAAGGCAAGGCCTCGAGTTTCCCTCTTGAACTGCACTCTTGTCACAGTTACAACAGCAAACAAGAGACCCAGACCCTGTTTATGCTACACACCACCATGTCAAGATTATTTGTCCGTCCAAGAAAATATTTACACATATCTTAGTGTGATTGAAAGCATAATTGTGCAAAGCCTTTCATGATGTGCAGATAAACTCAAGAGCTTCCACACCGGTCAGCCAATCTGCATCCCTATGGTTTATTCTCGCTGGGTAATGAGTATCGTTTAAATTGCCACAGCGACACAGATGTCCACACGGTGGCGTCACTACTCAAGCTGTACCTGCGGGAGCTGCCTGAACCTGTGGTCCCCTGGAGTCAGTACCAAGACTTCCTGGACTGTACCAACCTCCTGGACTCCACCAGCTCTGAGGTGCACTTAATTTAAACACACTGCAAGATGAATACAGAGCTGAGCGTACATGTGGACAAGAAGTGGATATCCTCTGATGTTTTGAGCGTATGTATCCTTTAAACTGGTTGCTTGCATGTGTTTTCAGGGCTGGGAGAGGTTGAACAAAGAAATTGCTCTGCTCCCCAGAGTAAACTACAATCTTCTCAGCTACGTTTGTCGGTGAGTAGATGCTGAAGGACGTCATTACATCCAAACTTGAAAATAACTTAATATGTTTAAAAGAAAGACACCCGTACATCTACCAGATCCTACAGAGACCCTCTGGTCCATCACCCCAGTATTGTTTTGAGATCAGCCTCTCGGTCTGAGACATACTATCCTGTGTCTGGTTACGTGTCCTGTTGTTTTTCAGGTTCTTGTTTGAGGTACAGCTACACTCTAAGGTGAATAAGATGAACGTGGAGAACTTGGCAACTGTGATGGGCATCAACCTGCTGAAACCTCAGATAGAAGATCCTATCACTGTGATGAAGGGTGAGGACACACAGCTCACTGATGTACCTGTTTTGGTTCATCTCAAAAGACCCCAGTTTCAGCTGTGTTTCTGTTAGATATATTAGGCAACAACAAGAGACAACAACAGTGTGTTTGCTCAGATAAACCAGTCTTGGTGTACCATTTAGATACTTTTGTAATATTTAGCACATCTACTTCCAAGTAGATTCTACCTCTGCTTGTTTTCGGCTCCTTTTTTCAGCCAGTGATCTCATGTCTCTGTAACTATCTGTCTGAACTGCATAAACCCATCCAAGTAAATATTGAAGACTGAAGAAAGTGTATCAAAAATGAGAATAAAAGCCAAAAGATAAGAGCTTTTGATCATAATCTTTTCACATTTCTGTTCTTCACAGCGACTCCTCAGATCCAGAAGCTGATGACGGTGATGATCAGACGACATGAGACTCTGTTTCCTCTTTCCAAAGATGTGCTTCCCCCCTCTCCTTCAAACAAGGCAGAGAGCCAGAAGAATGCTCCTCGAAGCTTTGTGGGCTGGGAGTCTGCAGAGGTACGAGCCTTCAGCCGCACATTAGGCTTTTGCAACGAGCTTGTTAGTGTGTCAAAATGACTCGTTATTTTACTGAAATTTGAATTTATAAAATATTTAAACTAGCTTTTTCATAAGAATTTATATATGTGACAAACAACAGAGCTAGTTTATTAACAAAAGTGGCTACAGAACAATGGCAATTACCAGGTGGCTGGTTGATGTTGGGAAATACTTGACACGTGACATCGATATGATAAACATACGAGTGGATCCAGGAGATTGTTCATGTAGTACAGTGATTATTTGGCACAGCTACTCCACACTGTGAAGAAACCCTGGGACCAGGAGGAGAGACTGGGAGGATCAGGAAGAATAGCTGGCTTCAAAATCTGCCAAATCAAACACACAGATCTGTCCTCTGTGGTGGCCTCTTGTGAATAAGGGAGCAGCTGAAAGAAGCTTTATGTCAACTAAGTACACAAGGATCGTGGTGATGCAGTAATGGTTGAGCTGTTGAGGTGACAGGACATACATGTTTGTACCTTAAACAAAGCTGGGCTAGCTCTCCATTCTCTTTTTAGTTTTCCAGTCTTCTCATGTAAAGAACAAAGAAACAAAGAAACAGTGGAATTCCACTCAGACGTGATCCTGCTGCTGTCGTTTTGTCTTTTATTTGCAGGTCACATCTTATGTGTTCATATGTGTTTAATGTGTATGTATTTGGTTTGATGGGATTTATTCTGCTCATTCTCTGCTCTATATGTTATTGTTGGACACTGCTAAGGTAGCTTTGCATGATTAACTAATCAGAATAATCCTTGTCTCTCTCATGCATGACTTTGGTGAGGCCTTACATTGTCTGGACTTTCTTCTTCTGTCTTTGCTCCTTTTCCTCTTAATTTAAGTCAGCTTTCTCTTGATTGACTGCCCCTCGTGAACAACAGGTTTAAACAGGAAATGAGTTAAAGCCTGAGCTGTGTGCTTGAGAGGATCGTGTTAGGGATGGCCACTGTCACTGAGATCATATAGAACAAAGAGTAGAAAACTTGGGATTAGTTGTGCTTTAAGGCGGAACTAATGGGGCTCCTAATGAATAAATAAATAAATAATGCAGATGGAGACGTCCAGATTGACTCTGGTGTTAATTCCTGTGTCTTTGTATGACATGTAAGACTGTGACTGTTATTATGCTAATGGTTACTAATGGTCTTCTTATTGGTAAATTGACCGAGAGGTAGAGTACTTTTGCTACATGGATACATTTGAGGATGTTAATAGCTTAATAAGAAATTTAGGCCTATGTTGTCAGCAAATAGCAAATCTCTGTATGTGTAATCAGTCTGTGTTCTCTGTGTTTGTGTCAGATGGGTGATGCATGTCTGTCTGAGTCTCCGGAGGAGGAGGACAATGACAGTCCGGGTCCACTCAGGGGAGACCACAGCCCCAAAACCTCGCTGCAGGAACCTCTGTCTCCTTCTGTAGATGACTGGCTCGGAAGCCCCCGCAAACGCACCCAAACCCTCCCCACCTTCAACTGCCCGCTCACCGGGATGGCAGCCAAGACCGAAGCCCTCAACAGGTGGAGTCGGATCCAGGAGAGCACAGATGAGAAGAGCGGCACGCTGTCAGAGGACATTTTTAAAATCCTAGACCTGCGAACGTCAGGATCATTTTTCGGGGGGTCTACAATGAGTAACAAAGAGGAGGAGGACAGATTGACCACTCGGAGGGGGAGTGAGAATTTAGTTTCTTCCACTTCTCTGCCGCAAACCCCTGAAAGTGACTTCCAGTTTCCCCGGATGCTCTCTAATCAGAAGAGTGTAGACACCACGCCAGTGAGCAGTCCTCCTCCACAGGTCAACAGCATGCCAGAGCTGAAGAAAGACCCCGGGCAGCCACTTCTAGACAGGTGAGATTAGCAAAAGAATCACATGGACACCCTGACCCACCATTTCAGTCATTAAACACTAATTTTCCTAAAATAAAATGTTTTAGAAATACTGAAATGAAATGCTCAATTTCTACCCCGAAACTGTAGAGTGTAGATGTGCTGTTGCAGAACACTTAGAGCCTGGATTCAATGTGAGAGAATCTTATATGAACAAAGCAGACCCTGGAGTATAATAAACATAAATTGAACTAGATTCCTGGAAACTTAAAATGAGTTTATTTATACTGGAAACAAGTTCATGTGTTCACACAAAACTGACGTGAGTTATTTGGAGGGAAAACTGCCGGTGCAGAAACTCTTCCTGGCACAGCTTAGCTTTTTCTTTGACTTTCTTACTGCACATGTGAACCTGTTTATGTCTGTCATTGCCTCTTGCAGTTTGCAGCAGGAGAACAAGGAACTGAAGGCCACCGTGGCAGAGCTCCAGTCGGCCCTGGAGGCTGAACGCCGCCGTGTGGCCGCTCTGGAGATCTGCCTAAAAAATGCAGAACGCAGCAGAGACGAGGCCCAGAGACGCAACGGCGAGCTGCAAAGAGACATTCAGCAGTTCCTCATGAGAGAGAAAGCTCCTACTTAAACGTAATTCTGAGATCCACTTACATGTGGGTTTATGATCCTGTTAACAAGGGAAGCCTCATCCATTAACACGGGAACTGGGAGTCACCGTTTGGTCCTATAGATAAATTATTGACTATTATATTTGTGTTTATTTTAAGGACATGTTTGATCCTCCCGTTTGCAACAGTCACGTCACTGTGTATGAATTGCCTTCATTTGGTGTAACTGTCATACAGAACACATTTACATGAATTACTTGCATGGAAATCTAGGGTCAGGCATCAACTCTGCTCAAACCCTTTGATCCGAGGATAACAGGACTTTAACTAATATGAATGTTAGAGAGTACAAAGAGTGTGTGTCATTCAAACATGTTTCATTTCAGTGGTAAATTAATAAAGTTGCACAAATTGAAATGTGTCTGTCGATGCGCAAAATGATCTTACAGCTCATTCAAGCTTTTTTGTACCAATATGTGTTGTGTTACCACCTACAGTTCAAACAAATTAATAACAGAAAACAGAAAAAAAATCTTTCTTGAGGAACGTTAAGGAACATCGGGACAGATACATGGCTGAAAAAATTATGTGAACTTCAAAAAGGTGTCAATCCCGAGACTCTGTAACTCCCATTAAAACCTCTAAGGTCTGTTTAGCTAACTCCGCCCTTCATCAGCACAGTACAGGAGGTTAGGTTTCATCTAACTCTCCGTCAAAAGGGGTTAAAAATGGGGGGGCGTGGCTGCTTTAACTGGCACACCGGATGGTACAAACAGATGCAGCCAATAGGTAGGCGATCATAACATCACTCGGGCCAAGAGAGGGCTGGACGATGTTATGAAACAAAAGATGGCTACATCCATCTTTAATATACAAGCTATGAGAGAAGCAAACTGTTCAAGCCTATCCTAGCAGTCATCAGTCTATTGCAGGGCCAGACAATCGAAACAGACAACCATTTCTGCTCATATTCACACCCACGGTCAATTTAGCGTATCCCCACGCTTGTGTTTTGACTGTGGGAGGAACCTAGATAACCACAGTCAAACTAGGCCCAGCAATGAATTTGTCTTCTGTGCTGTGGTCCATTCTGGGTCTATGAACAAATATCAGAAATTATTCTTTGGTCCCAGTTTGGATTTGTGTTTGCCTGAGAGCAGCAGATTCTGGTGGAAACAGCCCCAGCCTTCCAGTTATTAATAACAGGTACTGGAATATCCACTAAAACCCCACAATATCATGACAGAAGTGCGGGGAAAGGTTAGGTGAATATCCAGACCTTTCCCTCAGGAGTTGGCGAAGACAAAGGGTCTTCGGCAACTCTGGGTCCTCCTGGATGTGTTTGAAAATGGTGACTTAGTCAATGTTTTGTCAACGATGTCTCCATGTAGTCAAATATGATTATGTACTACTTTAAAAACAGTAAAAATAATAAGTATTACAGCAGAGGTTTCGTGGTGAAAGTTGAGTTGATTTTCAATAGTCGTAAAAGGATAACACTGGGGAGTGAACACACAGATGGAAATCATTAAAATTCAGAAACAGGATATCAGGACTTAATATCTGCTTCCTATAAGGTTTGGTCCAAAAATAGCAACTGTGGGCTCCCTAAATCCTCAGTTGTTACACTCTTGGGCCGATAATGGAGACCATATGGAGGGGCCTGACTCTGTGTGCAAATAGACATTTTTTACTATCAAGCTTTCTTAAGTCCACCAGGAAGATGTGACGGCCTGTTGCAGCAGCAGTTTAACAAAGAGGCAGATAACAAGAACGTCTGTCAACCATCAGCCTGGCAGATGAGTGGCAGAGGCAGGAAAGGCTCATTCCTTCCCATCTGTGACGCACCAAAATCAGGAGTGTATCTGCGGGTCACACAAAGAAGCTCAGGAATGAAGGACAGTTGTGTAGTGAGACGAGGGTTCAGGTGACGAACCGAGCAGTTGTTCGGATCTGATTGGAAGCCAGCGTGAATCGTTGCTAACTAGTGTCATCAGAGTCTCTCACGGCTTAGCTGTTTGTTTGCTTCACACGTACTGTAGCGTGTAGCACGTGCCAATACATTGGACGAGGCCTCGGACGCCTGCTTCATTAGTCACCCAGTTTCCACTGCCATCACCTTTGACTTGTTCCTGTTATTCTAATTGAGAGGAATCCCTTGCAAGCTGGTGCCCCAGATGAAATGTCGTGAGCGTGCCTCACCTATTCTTGATTTCAGTTAACCCCTTTTCAGACATACCGCTGCTCTTCTCAGAGGAGGAAGTAACTTTCAGCAAGTGTTACACAAGTGTGGAAGTGGCTGAACGAACGGGAATGAGGATTTTGTACTGCTCTGTCATTCTCACGAGCTACTTGAAATGTTGTCAAGACCCAAAGTGAACTCAGTATCTTTTACTCTCTATCATTAAGGCCTCACACCTCATTGCATTTCAATTTCATTTGTGCCACCGTTGCCTAATAGATGCATCCTGTTGCACTGAACGATATCAACAGACCTGTGGTGTATTTTGTCCAAAAAAAAAAGAGAAATGGTCAATGGAGCCTAGGCAGCAGCTCGCAAGAATCCACCATTTACAAAGCAAATAAACAAGTGCAGAATATCAACTCTGGAGCACCCACCCAAACAAAATAGCTCTTCCACAAGGAAGAGGCTACAGGACAGTGTTTACAAAATCCTCATTAAGGAAGTTGTGAGATAACACGGTCATGTGCATCTCACAAAGTTGAAGGGAAAGCAGGCACGCATACACACATACACACACACACACACCAACTAAGAGACCATACGCACAGAAGCAATGCAGAGCCCACCATAGCATAGATAAGGGACAGAAAGAAAGAGCTGGCAACAGAGAGCAGAGCACAGAGGGAGACTGACAGAGCAGAGGACACAACAGAGATGAGTCGGACGGACAAAGACGAGCCTCGGCCACCCTGCCACCGGAACTACAGCGGCGTCGCAAAGGACATCAAAAGGTGTGCGTGAGAATAAATGCTGTGAGGTCTGGAAGACAGCATCAGGAATACACACGCAGAGAGGCTCACACTGGCCTGTGCAAGGGCCACCAACACTTTTCAGCTGAAAGAACTTTTTAGCCTACAGATAAACTGATCTTTACCTAAATTAACCTCTGAATTAGAGATCTTTTTTTTTTTCTTTTTTTGCATGAACTCATCCAAAGACAACCCTAGAGGGCATAAATTAAATTGCTGCAGATTATTTCTCCCATGGCGAGCACTTGGGTCTCTCAACTGGGAACCATTTGCACCTCCAAGACCTTGTTCTTGACATACTCCATCCTGCTGCTTCAGGGGCCTCTCTGTGGAGAGACTAGCCCCATCTCCAGTGCCCGTCAGAGACAGCGTCCCGCTCCAGGGCTCGGAGACGGGCATGGAGGGGTTGTGGATTTATCGTTGCTGGAGCAGGACGGCAACAAGGATGTGCAAAACCTGCTGGAGAGCCTAAAAGAACAGTTTCTGCGTACTTTCAACCTCTCTGGCATGGGTCCTCCTTCCTTAGCTCCTGGAAGTACACGACAGGAGCCACCTGAATACATGATGGAGCTCTACAACCGCTTTGCTAATGACCACAGTGCCATGCCCACGGCAAATATCATCCGCAGCTTCAAAAACGAAGGTACGTCACTGCTCAGTATCTTGTCGATAATGTAGATTGAAGAAAAGAGATACTTTTTTTCCTCTGAATTATCCTAACCTTAAATTATGGTAAAGCTTTGCCTAAATGTTCTGACACACATCCAAACATTTTCATTTTTCCAAAACAAAACAGCCACAACAAGAAATCCTTTAATTTTCGCACGGGGTTAGGAATAAGGGCTACTTGTCCTTAATGACGACCTTACAGGGTTAAATGCAAAGTTAATACGTGTAATGATTTTTCTTATCACTTCTTATTCTTATCACTGTGATCTGTAAGACTTGTGAAACTGGTCTCCTTTCAGATATGTACAAAGTTTAGTATTTGATTTAGCTCATGACACTGAAACTCTTCCTTAGTTTAAAAAGCCTTTTATTTCAAAATGTTATTTCTACTTTGACATGACGGTTTGGATTAAATTCAAACAGGAGTTCAAAGTTTCTCTGTCTTGAATAAGCAAGTTTATGTCTGAACCACTTTTTTTTCTCCTCACCCAGATTCCTCTCCCAGTGCTGTTGGTGTGGGAGGAGTGAGGCGCCACCCTCTCCTCTTCAATGTGTCAGTCCCACATCATGAACGCATCACAGCTTCTGAGCTTCGCCTCTACACCCTAGTCCAGACCGATCGCCACCTCTATGCTGGTGTCGACCGCCGGGTAACTATCTACGAGCTGGTATCGCATGACGATAACGTGACGGATGCGAACGCTGCCAGAGGAGACGCATTCAGCGGAGGAGAGGAGCGGATAGAGTTGGTGGAACTGGCTTCGCGCCAGGTCTACGGCACCGATAACGGCTGGGAGGCGTTTGACCTCACTGCTGCTGTGCAGCGCTGGCATGGATCTGACGATGGAACCACACACAGGTTGGAGGTGCATATTGCCAGCATCGCCGATGATGGTAATGTTCAAGACGTGACAGAAGCCAACAAAGACAGCAGTCTGCCTCAAGGGGACATGAAGATTGACACGAGCCCAGAGAAAAAACACAAACCCCTGCTAATTGTTTTTTCCGATGATCAGAGCAGCGATCACCGCGATGACAGGCGGGAACTGAATGAGATGATCGACCACGAAACCTCTAACATGGTCGTGCAGAATGACTTTGGGACTTGGGGGAGTGAAGAAAGTGAGCCAGATGAGGAAGACCTAATCCAAATGCGCTCCAATCTCATCTATGACTCGGCTTCTCGCATTCGCCGCAACGCCAAGGGAAACCACTGCAAGAAGCAGTCTCTGTACGTAGAGTTCAAGGACATTGGATGGGACAGTTGGATCCTTGCCCCCACTGGTTATGATGCCTTTGAGTGCAGTGGAATCTGTTCCTACCCACTGACAAAGCACGTCACACCCACCAAGCACGCCATCGTCCAGACACTGGTCAACATCAACAGCCCTCAGAAGGCAGCACGAGCGTGCTGTGTGCCCACCAAGCTGGACCCCATCTCCCTGCTGTACCTGGACGACACGGGGGTGGTCACCTACAAGTACAAGTATGAAGGCATGGTGGTGGCCGAGTGTGGCTGCAGATAATCTGGACTATCTTAGAAAGTCTACTGAAAGTCTTACGATAAGAGGAAGGACAAAATAACTAAAGAGAGGGAGATGAACTGAGAATGCAGATTCCTACAGTCTCTATAGGGTTCCTCAGCAGGACTGAATGTGTTCAGTCACTATGCATGAAACTATAAGAACTCTCAAATGTGCAGCAAATATAATATCTTGTACCACGAGACACATTATTTCATCTTATACAGCAAAGGTGAATATGGACAGGGGAGAGGAAGAGTAAAGATGAGTCGCTTGTTGTCAATAACGATGCACGTCCTCATACACGTAAGACTAGAAAGTCTCAAGATTTCCCAAAGAACCAAGCCCATCCTGCAGCCTGGTGGGAACTAGTGGGCCCGCTGCCCCCCTCCCTCTCCCCTTTCCCCTGACATCTGCCTTCCTCTCCACTTATCTCTAGCCTCCCCACTTGATGCAAACACTAATCAGCACTTCATGTGCCTCGGCGCAGTGAAATGACCTCCCCGAGGCAACCTGACAAGGCATGAACTCTCCAGGCCCACCGCCTGCCTCCTGTGGCCTCCTGATACGTGGGTACTGTGCTGAGGTCCCAGTGTCAGGGTTATCAATCCTAACCCCATTTCCCACTTCACATGCCTCTTTTCCACTCCCCCGAGCCTCAGTGATAACAAGGTGTTGTTGGTTGAGAACCATGTATGCCACCACTCAGCTTCGGAGAACTTAAAGCCGCTGTGAGAAGCTTTTGAGGTGATGCTTCGGGGGGAGTGAGGCAGGGGTGGGCCACATTCCTAGGCAACAAACATTCTTAACTAGCTTGTCTTGCTGACCTAGCACTGTGTGGTCCCCCCCTCCACCCACCCACCCACAGACACACAAACTGGACATATCTCCACTTTCCCACTTTGATGGTAAATGTCTTTGTTGGAACATTACTGTGGAGTGGGGAAGCAGCTACACATCATCCATAGATGGATTCCCAAAGAAGATCATTATTTTCTTTTGTTAAAGGCCTTTTGATACCTCTGCTGCTTGTGTCAAATAAAAGACTATTTATTGTTCTAATTTATTGATTTTTATAACAGAGTAGAAAACTATATATGTATAACTGTAAGTCAGCATAGAGACGTTTTTTGCAACCATGACAATGCATTTGCAGCACAAGTGAATTTTGTTGGGAAGAGAAATGCTAACAGTTTCTGAAAGAATAAAGAATAATTATTAAAAACAAATCCTGAATGAATCGTGTGCCTGAATCACTGATCCCTGCAGTTTCACCAAACTTGCACATCACCCGGGCCAACAGTATCAGCTTGCAGGTCACAGTTCGTGCACCACAAGCAAACAAAGAACCATGGGAAAATAAGTTGTGGCCCCGCTAATGATTAAAACGGACGAGCTGCTGCTCGCACTGACAGGTCGCAGGCCGCAGATAGCAGTGATGGAAAACCTGTTCATAAAAAGCAAAAACAAACAAAAAAAAGCAAAGAAATCTCTTTCTGCTGCCGCAAAGGTTTCTGTGAATGTCTGTGGGATTGCAATCGCAAGACTGGCTGTGATGTTGCTTTCACGCACCAATGCACACTGAAGATTTAAATAAAAGATGCAGTTCAGACCTGAAATGCTGAACTCTTTCTGTTCTTTCTGATTTGTTAATCATGTGGATCACAATAAAGTTCTATGAAAGGCACTTGTGCTCAGTTTGGGTAAATGATAGTGCTGTGCGATATTACTCATTTTTGGTATCTGATTCCAAGTAAACACAGGGCCAGTCTTGCTGGTACTGATACTTTTGACTAATAAAGGCAGCTTGTGTAGGGGAGATCAGTGTGTCATGGGTTACAACTTTGCAAATTCTGAGCACATTTTAATGGCCGCTCCAAACACATTTCAGCTTTTCATGTATTTTGAAACTGTTTTTTTGGAGACCTTTAATGCAAATGTGTCTGTCTGTAAAGCTCTTTGGATACATTTCTGTTTTTTGAACGTATTATAAGGTATTTTAAAAAAGTAGACATGACAGTCAACACAAAACGGTTCAAAGAGCATGTTTGAGGCATATTTTTTCGTGGACTACACAGAGGATTGAAACAAAGTATCGATCCTGTCGCAGTAGTATCAATCCACCACAACTAATGGTATAGAGACTATCGATATTTGCATCAATCCGCCCACCTCTAGTAAATAAAACTGCTAAAGCTGCAGGAAATTAGGTCAAAGATGAAATATGGAGACTTAAATGTGTGAAGTGAACTATAGCAAGCTAGGAAAAGATTGGAGTCTGGTAGCAGGCAAGCGACTATAAAATAAACGTATAGTCACAAATGAATATTAAGAAAACGCACACACAACCTGTTTGTATCCTCTGTTAAAGGCCAAGCTAACTGTAGCCTAGCTGCCTGCACACTTGGTACAAAACCCAATGATTCTGATCACAAATACAGCAAATAAATGTGAGAAGTGTAATGTTTAAAATGCATCTTTTGAAATCATAGCATAGCTAAATTATTACAGTCCTATCGTTTTGCAATCCTTCCGCTGCCTTTCAGAATGTCGTATTTACAAAATAGCTGCGCTTGTTTTAAGTTGCTTTTGCCAAAAAGAAGAGGAAAAAAACTGTTTTGGCCACAGCCAGCTGATGACAAGTGCACTGAAATGTTTGAGAAGCAAACAACTCAGGCGCTGGATGGCCCCTCACGCAAGACGAGAGCAGAGGTCGGCTAAAAATGGCAACAAGAGAGCGGGAACCTCAATTACTAAGACAACAGGCGGCCTCAGCTATGCGAAGCTTGCTAATTGAATATTTACAGAACTATGGAAGAAATATGAATCTGGCCTTTGTCACTGAATGGCAAGCTTTCAGGGAATATGATGAAATGGGAAGTCTTTGGTTTGTGCTCCTTTGATAAGGACTACTGCAGAGCTCTTGTTGTTTCTCACTCTTGATTTGAAAGGATTTTATGAACTGTTACTTCATGTGGAGCACTCAGCCTACGTGCCAAGTTTAAGAGCCCACCTAACAAGTAAACATTCAGAGCAGTTCCCCGTGTACAGACGCTTCAAAGTGCTTCAGTAATTCTCCTCGGGCTTGACATCACGACGCCGACTGCTGGACCCCGACGTGCGTCCCGCTGTGAACGTGTGTTTTGGTGTGTGTCACCCACAGCTGAGTGACTCGCCCTAAACTCTGACGTCGGGTCTGTAATAAGGCCTGATTGTTTCCGTTTTGGGTCACATGCTTATCGTTAAATCTCCTGGCTCCACCACCCAGCGCTCATCTCTTGCTACTCTGTCCTCAAATCTTCTCAGGAAAAGCGCAGTTTTCCCAGGCACTGCAAGATCATCATGAGCAACAGAAACAAAAAAATCTTTTCCAAATGTTTAAGCACCTTTGAAACATTTGCGTCTGCTGTTGCGAAACTTCAGAGAGCCCATTGTAATGACAAAGTAATGAAAAACAGATGACTGCAGTAGTCCCAGCCAAGGATGACTTAGCAAATTCAGCTCGTTGAAAGTATTCACATGTCATTCTTCATTAAAGTAATGGCCCTCACTTTTCAAAGTTTCCAAAGAAATATATTAAAAGCTTCTTTGTTTTTGTTTTTTGGCATTTTTGCCTTTATTGGACAGTGAAGTGAAAGGAAAGTCGCGCAAAAAAGGGCTGTAGGTTGGACTGGAGCACGAGCCGATGCTCTTACTTGCTCACCCACTGAGCTAAGGTGGTGTAAAGTACCTGTTTGAAAGGTTTAATGTGACTGATACATGAGGTTGTTATCTTTCTGGGGATCTCTCACTTTAGACGGTGGGCCACATACAGCCCACTTTAATCCTAAATTGGTCAGATTAGTAAAACTCCCCTTTCTGTCACTGTAAAGACATTTAACTATACATTAAATCCCTATGATATCATAATACTGTACAAAAAAGGAATGCTGCAGTAATAGAGGCAGAACCCCAACAATCAGACAGCTCCTTGAAAACAAGCACTTGGCGACAGTGGAAAGGAAAAACTCCCTTTTAACAGGAAGAAACCACTGGCAGAACCAGGCTCATGGAGGGGCGGCCCCGAAAACAACTGAACTTGAGTAAATGTGTGAAAAAAACCCAACCAACCAAACAAAGGAAATGTTCTGTCAAGTAGAAAAGCCATGAGAGCCTTCTTTATCAGGAGAAGAGGCTGTGAAAATACAGTCAGAAATTCCAAAATGTGTGCCCTTGTTCACATTTTCAAAGCTGTCGGTGGGCTAGATTGGAGTCTTTTTTGAAGGATTTGTGTCCTGAGGGCTTATGTTTGACCCCCTGCTCTATAAATTGTATTTGGCCCCTTAAACATGTCTTTTAAGCACATGTGCATGCAAGCTGTATGTGCCTCTTTTCTCTTGCCATCTTTGCCTGCCTTTGGACACGAGTCGTCCCGAGAACTTCCTTTATTTTCCCTTTGCCTCACTCCCATTGTTTTGATCTGTATTTTAGCTTCTTTGGAAGAGATTTCATCTTTACTATCGACACTGCCCTTGCTTGTGAATGACATGCTTGATTCATTATGTAAGCCGTGCTCCTTCCAAAATCATAAACAGGCTCACCTACTTATACTTCTCATTACTGTTTGCAGCCCTTTCTTTTGCCATCCTGAAGATTGCAACACTGACTCTGCCTCCCTCTTGCTTGCCTGTAAGCATGGTGTGTTACAGGCACTGTATTCCCTTAAGGCAAACTTGCGATAATGGGCCATAAATAATGGCTAGACTTAACACTGCTGTGAAATGCAAGAGTCTTGACAAACTCTCTATTTGTTATATGTAAAGGATCCTCAGGTAGCTGGTGACATGATGCCAGCTGAAAATTGCAACTGCAGAAACCATGGAAAAAACAGACCTTTCTTCTAGGCACCAAGGAACCGTGTTAGCAGAGCATATAACTGATTACTGAAAGGCTCAAAATGTGCTATACAAATGACTAACCGCAGCAGCACGGTGGAAACATGAGCCTGAGGCAAAAAAACCCCAGTCTGTGTCCTGCTTTCATTCACTACAGCAGTCGGGCAGATTTCCAACACAACTTTACAATCACTCATAAACAGGCCCTGAATGTAACAGGAAAAATAAAATATATAGGTGTCTAACTAAGCCTACTTAAAATATATACCTTTTCCTCACAAAATAGCTGGTCTGTCTAAAGATTTTCAGTCTAAATGCATTTAGAGTTCAAAAAGCAAAGCTTGCACTTGAATTTGCTCTGCCTGGACCGGTTTACTTGTTTCAGTTTAGTTTTTAATTAAGTTTTCTGTTTTGGATGTGGGGGATCTGAAATGTGTCCAGATCTCCTCGCCGTGATTGTTATCCGCTGTACAATAACAATATACTGGCCACATTAAAAAGCCTGAGCTTAAAGTAATAAACTGATGAACTGTAAAATGAGATTCACTGTACTGGGTTGTATAAACAGGTTTTTGTTTCGGATTCACTCCTCCAAAGTAACAAAGTCACTCTGAGTTTATGAGAATATGTGGGGGTGGGGGTGGGGTGCATTTTCAGTTGCATGAAACATGTCTCGCTTCAGCATAACTACAATGGCTCATTGTTTTTTTCCCCCAAGGTAAAGGTGATCTGATTTCCTGTCCATAGCTCAGTTTATAAGTTCTGAAACAAGCCAGCAGGGGGCAGGCTCCTCTTGTTGCATAAAGACTAGTAGTTGCATGGCACAGTGTCTGAAAACAGTCTTTGGCTCCATTGCTCTGTAACCAGAGCAAATGCTTTCTTGATGACTTTACTGACCCAGCTCATTTTGTATGTGATTGAGTCATAAAGAAGGATGAATCAGGGTACACCGGCTGGAGCAGTCAGCATCCGGTGGTGCTTAGTTTCACAATCAGCTCCAGTCTCCGACAGTCCCTGAAAGCTCTGGCGACAAAGGTGAAAATGCTGAGGGTCTTCACTTACAGCCTACGATACAGTGGTTACATACATAAAGTATCAGTTGTGATTGTATTGTATTATTGATTGGGACATGTGTAGTAATAAATGACCGAACAGTGAGATTACACGTTAACTCATCAGCCAAAAGATAACATCCTTCATTGAATCTGAGAAAAAAAAAAATGCAACAGGCTTGTCACTGCGGACGTGAATTCAGCACCGATGCGCGATACGTCCCAAAGAGGTGGTCCCAGTGCGTGAAGAGAGGGGCGTAATTTATGGTTTGCAAACTGTGGTGTGCGTGGTGGTGGGGGGCTCCTCCCAGACAGGGCAGCAGTCTGTGCAGAGCCCAGGGCAGGTCGTAGCCGCAGTGGTCCTCCACGGCAAGCCAGGTGTTGATGAGGTGGAAGAGGGCCTCGCTGAGAGGGTGACATCCCACCATCCAGGCGCTGCTCAGAGACAGCAACAGCAGAGACAACAGTTCGGCCGAGCTGCAGTCCTGAGCTGCCAGAGCGAAGGGAGTGTGGTGCTGGTGGTGCATCTGGTGGATGTTGCGGTACAGCCAGGAAACTCTAAGGATGAAAACCCACACACCGATTATGGTTACATGCTGGGCTTAAGCCCGGGTTGTTTTTTCAGAAGCCCGGGGTCTTTTGGAGTGTAATTTTTTCATAGTTAGATGCCTGGCTGACAACTGTATAAAGCAAAAAAATACACACAATATTTGAAGCACATAGTGCACACTGTGCACTATGTGAATTTACGACTGTGCGTAAATCCCCCCTAATATTGGTATGATCCAAGCTCAGGCACTAAGCGGGGCGGGGCAGCTGCTGCCTGCGAGTGCGCTGTTGGAGAAACGGAGCCAGGCAGACAGATGAGAACTGAAGTTTAACCAGGTACCAAAGCAAATCATTCATACTGTACAAATAATTTAAATATGACGGTGAATCACGAAAGATTGATGTCAAACTGATCACTTGACCAATATTACGTTACTTGCTCTTCAAGTGAATCAACAAATGGCGAAATGAAAAGCCGAACAACAACAATGCTGTTTCTTTAGAGAGTCTTAGCTTGTGTGTTTATTTCATATTTTCAGTTGTTACCCTCCACGGCTAAATAAATCGGTTTCAGTAATGCACTGATACACAAGAATGGACATAAGGAGCTTCTTTCAAAGAAAAAACTGGTAGATGTTATTTTATATATTATGCTTTGTATGTTGTTCAGTATATTTCTATGCAAAACAAGAAGAATTTCAATACACAGCAGTGTATCCACAGTTTAAACCAGATATTTACATACACTTCATGGAAAACACAAGAACATTTTTTTTACTGTACAACATCAATTTAGAGTAAACTTGTTTTGTTTTGGATAAATAAATATTGAAATATCTTTTGAATTAGTTAAATGTCAGAGTAAAGAGAGACAGAGCTTCTATTTTTTTATCACTTTCATCAAATTTATGAGCACATATACACTAAGTTTATTGTTAATTAATAAGAAAACTGCAGACGATTCCATTCTGAGCTGAAGAAGCTTCTGATAGGTTAGTAGAGTCCATGTGAGTAAATTGGTGGCACACCTGTGGATGCATATAAGGCAAAACACAGAGCCTGTTTCTTTGACATGGGAAAATTAAGAGATATCAACCAAAACACCAGAAAAAGAACTGTGGAGCTCCATAAGTGTGGCTCAAGTTTGAATACAATTTGGTGCCATTTACAATTAAGAAATACAGACAGTTTGTCTCTTTACTCTTAAAGTTAACAAATATGTTTTTTATATTTATCAATCTAAAAAAATAAACATTTAGTCTGATTTGATGTTACAATTAAAAAAGTGTTTTGATCTGAAGAGTTTGTAAATATCTGGTTTCAACTGTATATTTGATGATTGTCAGCACAAAGAGGGAGAGAGAGGAGCAGAGAGGGAGATGGAGAATGAGGACAGAACAGAGATGAACAAGAGCAGGTGAGACACACATGTTAGTCAAATGGTTGTTTACCAAAAGTATCACCAAGTATCACCAAAAGTATCACCGTATCATAGGTCCTCATGTATCTCGTACCTAGTGTTTCTTTTTAGGTTTGCTATTTTTCAAATTCTACATTTATTAAGTTATGCAGGCTTGTTTGCACAACAAGGCTGAATAATTATATAAACTTTTCTCAATCTAAATAGTGGACTTTGGTAGAATTAAAAAAATAAGTGTAGTGCAGGTCTATGATGATTTTTAGTGCTGCTATCATCTAGTTCTGATTCTGGTTCTGTCTTGGTTAAGTCCTCAGTAGTCCTGATTTTGAACTGTTGAAGTCCTGTTTTAATTCTGGATCAGTTCTGGGTCTGGTTGAATTGGGGTTTAGTCCTCGTGTCTTGATACAGCCCCGACTTTGTTCTGCCTCGCTGCTTAATTAAAAAACTAGTTTAAGGTGTCCTGCATATGTGATATATATTTTTCCCTATATGAAGTCATTGTTTTTTGAACAAAACTCAAAACAGAGCCAATTAATCTTTCAGTCATTTCTACCCCCCCCCCCCCCCCCCCCCCCAAAAAAAAAAAAAAAATCCCACATGCATACCACCCTTTAGGGCTAAGCTATTACAGCTTATTACAGCTATTAGCCACACAAGTGATTTATCAAGGGCAAAGATCAGGAACCCAACACTGATTTTATATGGGAATGATATGAATAAAGATACTGTTACTGGGAAGCTGGAGTTCATGCTTGACACTTCTGGCGAAGTGGTTTACATTCTTTCTAACAGAAGAAAATCCTTTGTAGGACGAAAAAACCGAAATCAGTCCTTAAAATGTACATGCGTAACAAGTATCTAGCTTTAGCCATCAGCGGACTCTCTTGTTTTCTCTCTGGTCTGCTGTTTAAAAGGTCAGAAAATAGAGCAAGTGCAATCATATAAATATCTCAGGACCGTAATAAACGAAAAACTGAATTGTGATTTAAATTGCAAATCGGTCTGCAAAAAGGGTCACCAGCACCTTTACTGCCTCAGGAAACTTGCTCGTTTCCACATTGAACAATTTGAACTTTGTTTTATCGTTCTTTTATTGAGTCCGTTATATCTTTTGTTTGGTGCCATGGTTCGGTCAGACCTCTGTTACAGAGAAAAACTCACTGAATCAGATGGTGAGATGGTCCAGTCGTCTGATAGGTGAGTCACAGCCATGTTTAGCCTCCCTGTACTCTAAACAGGTACAAAGGATGGCTTTATCAATTATTAAAAATGGTTCCCGTCCTCTATAGGGTGAATTTTCAGCTTCTTCCCTCGGACGGAGCTGTTTTGTTTTATTTGATTCTTGTCTAATAAAAAAACATGTGTCTGTCAGGTTACAATAGGTGTGTGTGTTTTGTGAAGGGATGCCAAATGTTATCATTTCTGTGTAAAGCACATTTCAAAAATAAATAAAGTAAGCGTTAAGCAGCAGCAGACTGGTGCAGACAAACCCTCAGGACCTCACAAGCAGCCCGCTGGACCGAATGTCTTCTTTTAAACCCGGGTTCATGGTGTGGGAGGAAGGAAGCCCAACAAATGCGCGTGCTGCTCACCTGTGCATGACGTAGTGCCACATGAAGAAGAGCATGTCAAAAAGCAGCAGGCATGCCACCACCTCCACGCAGAGCTGCCAGCAGCTGGGGGCCACATCAGGTAACTTGACGTTTATTAGGGTGTTGAAGAGCGCAGTGACGGGCAGGACCACGGTCACGTATTTATACAAAACCCTGCAGAAACACTCTAACCATCGGCTCAGAGACGGCGGCGGACCCGAGCCCGCGGTCATCCTCCATGACCGAACCCGCTGACAGACGCTCCCCAGCGCATCCAGCGCGAGGAAAGGTACGCAGAGCAGCACGTGCGCCAGGAACGCAAAAGACGCGGGCAGGTACGGTGAGCGGAGCACGTCCTCCTGTCCGCTCTTCACATACTCCCACAGCCCCAGGAGGACAGGCGCCTGTGCCTCTCCATACTCAGTGCAGGGTACGACCATCACGACCTTCTAACCATAGTCTCGTCCTCTACATCCTCTCATGTGTGCGGCCGTTTTGACCAGATGCTCTAAAAGGATCTGTATCCTCCTTTAAATATTTTTCTTCCCGGAGAAGTAACTTACAGCTGCTCCACAGAGAGAGACACGATGCTGTGGGTGGAGCTTCGTTTCTTGTGAAAAGGTGAAGTAAATCCTCAGATTTCAGTGCTGGGATTAAAGGGGAATTCTGAGACAGGACTGTCACTTTTTCTTTTTTTCCCAGCCATCCAGTCCTCCGATGACGCCCGCTGCGGTGGCTGCTGGTGGCTTCACTGTGCGCACATGGCTCTCAGGGTCTATAAATGTGCACCGACAGGAATAAAAACGATTTATTTTCTTGTTTTTCCTTTTTTCATACCTTCTCAAGAGCGTGTTCTCGTTACGCACATTTAGACTTGAGGTGCTTTATGTAACGGTGGAATGTGATTTTGATTTAACACGTGTTATTCTGGGCTTGTTCAAAATCACTACCCTTTCAGCTTGTTCGTGGCCAAAAGTGGCCACCAACAGATTAGGTCTGTAATTTTTATTATTTTTATGTTTTGTTTTTTGCCAAGTAACTTCAGTTCTTTTTTAAATTCAATTCAATTCAATTCAATTCAATTTTATTTATATAGAGCCAAATCACAACAAAAGTCGCCTCAAGGCGCTTCATAGATGCAGAGAAAAACCCAACAATCATATGACCCCCTATGAGCAAGCACTTTGGCGACAGTGGGAAGGAAAAACTCCCTTTTAACAGGAAGAAACCTCCGGCAGAACCAGGCTCACGGAGGGGCGGGGCCATCTGCTGCGACCGGTTGGGGTGATAGAAGGAAGACAGGATAAAAGACATGCTGTGGAAGAGAGACAGAGGTTAATAACAGATATGGTTCAATGCAGAGAGGTCTATTAACACATAGTGAGTGAGAAAGGTGACTGGAAAGGAAAAACTCAATGCATCATGGGAATCCCCCGGCAGCCTACGTCTATTGCAGCATAACTAAGGGAGGGTTCAGAGTCACCTGGTCCAGCCCTAACTGTGTGCTTTAGCAAAAAGGAAAGTTTTAAGCCTAATCTTAAAAGTAGAGATAGTGTCTGTCTCCCGAATCCAAACTGGAAGCTGGTTCCACAGAAGAGGGGCCTGAAAACTGAAGGCTCTCCCTCCCATTCTACTTTTAATTACTCTAGGAACAACAAGTAGGCCTGCAGAGCGAGAGCGAAGCGCTCTAATAGGGTGATATGGTACTACAAGGTCATTAAGATATGATGGGGCCTGATTATTTAAGACCTTGTATGTGAGGAGCAGGATTTTGAATTCAATTCTGGATTTAACAGGAAGCCAATGAAGGGAAGCCAAAACAGGAGAAATATGCTCTCTCTTTCTAGTCCCTGTCAGGACTCTTGCTGCAGCATTTTGGATTAGCTGAAGGCTTTTCAGTGAGTTTTTTGGACATCCTGATAATAATGAATTACAGTAGTCCAGCCTGGAAGTAATAAATCCATGAAGTAGTTTTTCAGCGTCACTCTGAGACAGGATATTTCTAATTTTAGAGATGTTGCACAAATGGAAGAAAGCAGTCTTACATATTTGTTTAATATGTGCGTTGAAGGACATGTCCTGGTCAAAAATGACTCCAAGGTTCCTCACAGTGTTACTGGAGGACAAGGTAATGCCATCCAGAGTAAGAATCTGGTTAGATACCATATTTCTAGGCTTTTCAGGGCCGAGTACAATAACCTCAGTTTGATCTGAATTAAGAAGCAGAAAGTTAGCGGCCATCCAGGTCTTTATGTCTTTAAGACATTCCTGCAGTTTAACTAATTGGTGTGTGTCATCTGGCTTCATAGATAGATAGAGCTGGGTGTCATCTGCATAGCAGTGAAAATGTATGCTATGTCTTCTAATGATGCTGCCTAAGGGAAGCATGTATAATGTAAACAGAATTGGTCCTAGCACTGAACCCTGTGGAACACCATCATTAACCTCAGTGTGTGAAGAGGACTCTCCATTTACATGCACAAACTGGAGTCTATTAGATAGATATGATACAAACCACTGCAGTGCAGTACCTGTAATACCTACAGCATGTTCTAATCGCTCTAATAGGATATTATGGTCAACAGTATCGAACGCTGCACTAAGGTCTAGCAGGACAAGCACAGAGATGAGTCCACTGTCAGAGGCCATAAGAAGATCATTTGTAACCTTCACTAAAGCTGTTTCTGTGCTGTGATGAGCTCTGAAACCTGACTGAAACTCTTCAAATAAACCATTCCTCTGCAGATGATCTGTTAGCTGTTTGACAACTACTCTTTCAAGGATTTTTGATATGAAAGGAAGGTTGGAGATTGGCCTATAATTAGCTAAGACTGCTGGGTCTAGAGATGCTTTTTGAGTAAAGGTTTAACTACAGCTAGCTTGAAGGCCTGTGGTACATAGCCGATTATTAGAGATAGGTTGATCATATTTAAGATCGAAGAATTAATTAATGGCAGGACTTCTTTGAGCAGTTTTGTAGGAATGGGGTCTAAAAGACACGTTGATGGTTTGGAGAAAGTAATTATTGAAGTTAACTCAGAAAGATCAATTGGAGAAAAAGAGTCTAACTTAAACATCAATGGTACTAAGAGTAGCTGTAGATAATATTACATCTGTGGGATGATTATTGGTAATTTTTCCTCTAATGATAAAAATTTTATTTGTGAAGAAGTTCATGAAGTCATTACTAGTTAACGTTAAAGGGATGGTTGGCTCAAAAGAGCTCTGACTTTTTGTCAGCCTGGCTACAGTGCTGAAGAGAAACCTGGGGTTGTTCTTATTTTCTTCAATCAGTGATGAATAGTAAGATGTTCTGGCTTTGCGGAGGGCTTTCTTATAAAGCAGCAAACTATTTCTCCAGGCTAAATGATGATCCTCTAAATTTGTGACACACCATTTCCTCTCGAGATTACGAGTCATCTGCTTTAGGCTACGTGTTTGAGAATTATACCACGGAGTCAGGTACTTCTGATTAGAGACCTTAGTTTTCACAGGAGCTACAGTATCCAGAGTCGTACGCAGTGAGGAGGTAAAATTATTAACAAGATAATCGACCTCTGTTGGGGTAGCGTTCAGATAGCTGCTCTGCTCTGTGTTGGTACAGGGCATTGAAGATGATAACAGTGGGTGGATTATATTCTTAAACTTAGTTACAGCGCTTTCAGAAAGACATCTACTGTGATAAAGTCTACTCTCCACTGCTGTGTAATCAATTATTGTAAATGTAAATGTTATCAGGAAATGATCAGACAGGAGAGGGTTTTCAGGAAACACTGTTAAATGTTCAGTTTCTATGCCATATGTTAAAACAAGATCTAGAGTGTGATTAAAGTGGTGGGTGGGTTCTTTTACATTTTGAGAGAAGCCAATTGAGTCTAATAACAGATTAAATGCCATGTTGAGGCTGTCATTTTTAGCATCTACATGGATGTTAAAATCACCCACAATAATTATTTTATCTGAGCTCAGAACTAAATTAGATATAAAGTCTGAGAAATCAGACAGAAACTCTGTGTAAGGCCCAGGTGGACGATAGATGATAACAAGTAAGACTGGTTTCTGAGTTTCACAGCTGGGGTGGACGAGGCTAAGCATCAGGCTTTCAAATGAATTAAAAGTCTGTCTTGGTCTTTCATTGATTAATAGGCTGGTGTGAAAAATTGCTGCCACACCGCCCCCTCGGCCTGTGCTTCGAGATTTCTGGTAGTTAGAATGACTCGGGGGTGTTGATTCATTTAAACTAACATAATCATCCTGCTGCAACCAGGTTTCTGTAAGGCAGAGTAAATCGATTTGTTGATCAATTATTAAGTCATGTACTAACAGAGACTTGGAGGAGAGAGACCTAATATTTAATAATCCACATTTCACTGTTTTACTCTTTGGTTCAGATGTGGATACTTTATTGTTCTTTCTTTGTGATTGTTTATGTTTAAGTTGTTTGTTGCTGGTTTTTAGTTTGTTATTTGTCTTTTTGGAAGCTGACACAGTCTCTATGGAGATGGGTTTTTGGGGGGGGTAGCAGGAGGAGACAAGCTGCAGAGAGGCGTGTAAGACTGCACGCCTCTCTGCCTGACATTATAATTATAATAATTATTTATAGTTATTTAATAAATATAAAATAATTATTACTTTTTAAATTTTAACCCTTTAAACACCAGTTTGTTTGTCCATTGCACCAGCTGGACGACAACCTCAAATCTTGCAATTTTATATAATTGCATTGCTACTGAAATTTCTTGTATTATTAATAGTAGAGTCTGGGGCATGTAATTGATTCACATCAACATTGATTATAATGGATTGTTATTTTTGTGCAGAGAGAGCAAAAACATAAAAACTCCCTCTCAGCTTGTTTGTGGCCAAAAATGGCCACCCCTTGTTTACGTTTACAAAATGCTATAAAATTCATATATTAAGAAAAATTTCCACTTTTTTTTACTTGATTTTTTAGATTAGCATCAGTGCTGTTCATGAAAATCAAAATTTCATTCAAATTCAGAATTTTAACCCTTTAAATACCAGTTAGATCACATAATCCTAGGAACTCATAAATGGAAAAAATCATAAAACCCCATTTTTTTCCCCCAAATAAAACATGCCATCTGATTTATTATCTAACCATGGTGGAGGTTACGTATAGCAATAATTAACAGTATCAGTGACTTTTATACATCTTTGTTTTTTTGTGCAGTGACAGAAAAACATAAAAACTCCCTCTCAGATTGTTCGTGGCCAAAAATGGCCACCCCTTGTTTATTAAATTTCCACTTTTTTTGACTTGATTTTTTAGATTAGCATCAGTGCTGTTCATCAAGACCAAAATTTCAATTAAATCCATAATTGTAACCCTTTAAATACCAGTTAGATCACATAATTTTAATGATTTACATAGGGATAAAAGCATAAAATCCCCATTTTTTTCTAAATAATACATGCAAACTGATTTATTTTCTAACCATGATGGAGGTTAGATGCATAGCAATAATTAAAAGTATCAATGAGTTTTATGCATCTTTGGGTTTTTTTGCAGTAACAGAAAAACAAAAAAATCCCTCTCAGCTTGTTCGTGGCCAAAAATGGCCACCCCCTGTTTATGTTTACTGAATACTATAAAATTAATATATATTAAAACATTTTTCTACTTTCATTGACTTGATTTTTTAAATTAGCACCACTTCTAGTCATGAAAACCAAAATATAATTCAAATTCAGATATTATACCCTTTGAATACCAGTCAGATTACGTATTATAACTGCGCTTTTGGGGGAAAATAGTAATAAAGTTCACATTTTTTAGCATATGAATGATGAAACCTAATATTTTTTTTTATCATTATTGCAGGTCAGTAACAGTAACAATGATTTTTTGGGGGGGGGGGGGGTGAATGGCCAAAAAGAAAATCACAAATGGTGTGTTAGTGGCCAGAAAGACAATTTAATGACCAAATAGCCACTGAAATTAGAAGTTGTTTCCGACGGGACAAAGACATCGTATCCCAAGACATCCAGGAGATTGGAGAAAAGAGCCAGCAGCCGTCAGTTAGTTTTCCTTCAACAACTTGAGGTGCCAACATCCTCTCTAAGTTATCTAAGCTGTATTTGTGTCTATTGTAGTCCACGATTGCTTCTTGTTTCCAGGCATCCTCTATTCCCCATCACTGACTGCTGGTTCCTTGTGTGTTGCTGTCAAAAGAAGCGCATTCCTCCGTTGCTTTGGGATGTGGGATATTGCCGTGGTAGTTTTGGTGAAGCCAAAGACAGACAAAATCTTCCTCTGTTCCAACTGGAGGAGTGGGGGGGGGGGGGGGGGGGGGCTCTGGGTTGTTTCCCCTGTGCCAGTTTTCATTTGAGGAGTGACCAAGGCGTTGTCCTCGGAGCTAGTCCGTCAGTTGGAGTCTGAACCCCTTTCCCTTTTTTACTTCCTGAGAACTTCCAGTGTTGTCATCCAACATGCTATGTATTGCTTTATTCTGGTTTAGGCTCACATCTCCACTTCATCTATAATCCTCCAGTCCTCACACCTTTGCCTCCCGTGCAGGTTTGTAAGGGCGGACAGCAGCTAAAAGATCTCCTTTGTTATAAAAAAGTCAAAAGTAGATCTCAGGCTGCTAATGCAGGGAACTGCATACAGGGTGACATCTGGTTTGATACCAGTGGGTACTGGATTGTAGAGCAGTCTCTCTTCAGTAGTGGGACCCACATGGTTTTCCTTTCATGAGGGATCCACTCAGTCACCGGCTCCTCCACCTCCATGCCCCCAAACCCCAATCCTTCCCCAAAGAAGAGGATTCACACACTGGCTAGTACTCATCTTCAGTGGTGATGCAGTCAGCCTCTTTGGAGATTGTCCCCTCATCTTCTGGAGAGGAAGTTTCTTCATCTTGGGCAGATGTCTTTTCTTCAAGGGCAGAGCACTGCTTGCTGTCCTTGCTCTCTGACCAGATCATACAGACAGTGCTTGAAGCAGTGATGACCTTCTTGCCATATTGCCAGAATAAATGATCTGGAAGCTGTTAGGCTTACTTACAGCAGTAGCTCTGTCTGCACCTGCAGAAACTCCAGGACACGTTTACAAACAGTGTTTGTCGTTGTTTGTGCTGCAGCTGCAGCTTTGAACTCTACAAAGTGTCCTGTAATTAGGTTTCTTTTTTGGTTTTTGGTTTTTTAGAGTTATTTTGGGTATGGCATCTTTTTATGAAAAATACAAGAGTAAAAGTGCTTTTAACATGTGCTTCAAAGCTAAGTTTGACTGGGAACCTCAAAGCTCAATAGCCTGCATCCACAGAAATTCACTGCAGCCTATGTAATGTTTGATGCGTCATTATTTATTCCAGTCTATGTCAAAATTGTTTCATTATTTTGGTCCATTGGAGTGTGGTAGGCCATCAAATGCCGCTACTAGAAACTCGGAATATTACATGAAATTGCTTGCTTGGCCAAAAATGGGTAAATGATGTAATTTGGTAAAAAAAAAAAAAAAACATTAAAAACTACAATTTTCATGTGTTGAGTTTAGAATGAAAGCAATTTTACCTAAACCGCATGTTATAGTACTGTCAATAACAAGGAATCAAAAAAGGTGGTTATAATGGGTTTCAATTGGCCAAAAATGGCCACGATAGAGTCAAGAGGAACAATTTGGTGTATAGTGAATATTATTGATATTATTAAAGGAAGGAAACCCTCACAAAAAACGGATAGAGCTGTGGAGCAGCCAGGGGAATAGACTGAATTAAAAACTGCCTCACTAAAATATAATTTATTATACAAAAACAGTTAAAAATGTAAAAGGAATTAAAACAACCCTGACCAGGGAAAACACACAATAAAAATCAATAAAACACAGACATTAAAAGTCCAGTGGCGTCCGCCACGGCGTAAAAGTCACTAAAAGTTAAAAATCCAGCCAATCGGAGCAGAAGGGGAAACCCGGAGGCATCCTCGGCGTCCTATCAGTGTCTATGCTCCGGCGTGCCCGGATGGGCAGAGCTCTTAATTCTGCCCGCCGCTTTCCTGTAGCACGCCAATCGGCACCAGCCCGTCTCGCCGTGGGAGGTAGGGCGCTGTCCCGCTGCCACTTATTCCCCACCATAGCGTGATCTGGCCTCGTCGTTATTCCAGCAGCAGAACAGCTCCCTCCGCTTCTCTGCTCGCTGGCGTCGTATGCTCTCCCACGTATAAAGTAGTGATGGAGCTTTACTTAAACATCTCTTCAGCAAATCTACAACACAGAGGCTTCTTCACATTCACACTTTGTGACATAACAGCGGTCCTCTCCAAAGCAAGTGTTCCTCAAACAGTCCTTTGGAATTCAATTCAAAATACAAATCTGTGTATATAAAAGCCATTGTGACTTGTTTCTAAGCTTTGATTCTTTTGGGGAAAGAAAATAAAAAGAGAAGGAAAATAAAAGGGAAAAAGAGCCTGCATTTTAAAGCCTCATTAGTGTGGTTCCCATGTAATTCACCCCGCCTCATCGAGCAACTAAATGTCACTCCTTTCTCCTTCCCTGGAACTTACACAAAACTTGATTTTTATTCTAGAAGACTCTTTAATCCTCCGCTGCATAGCGTTACCCTGAGGCAACAAACCACATGTTCATGCCTTACACTGGCCCTTCAAAAAACAAAACAAAACAACCTTTTTTTTTCTTCAAATAATGCTACCGGGCACATCTCTTTCCAATAAAATGATGAGTTGAAGGTGGTGTGACTTTCTGCAAGCTGCACTACGAGTGACATCTCCATTAGGAGGCAAGATAAAGATCACAATTTTACATGTTTATAGTGAAATAAATGTATATAAAAATACTTGTATGTGCATGAATATGTTAAGAAGCACATTTGAATGTTTGTTCTACTTTTTAAAATTGATTTATACAGCAAAACTGTTCATTTTCATTCGTTGCCTCAAGCCAACACTGTGCAGTTAGCCTATTTTTTTTCAGGCAATATAATGCATCTGCATATGTGTGTAGAGATGTGTTTGGGTGTATTTATATAATCATAGTCAATGTTTTTTACTTTACAATCTACTCATAATTACAGGACATGAATGTAAAAACCTTTTATGGTAGGAAACTGCACTTTCTGTCCTCAGAAAGTGAGGGCAGTGAGCTTTCAGGGAGTGACAGTGAAGTAGTGGATCCCTGAATCAGGTTTGAAGGACACTTAGGAGCTCAGGGGTCAGTTGGTAAAGTAACTGTGTCTGTGGTCGTGTATTACTTATTGTTGTTGGGACACAAATTTGTTTACACACTCACATTGTGAGGTCTCGCAAATTGTAACACAGCAAAATCTCCAGTGTTAAATTAACACTAGAGAGTGTCTATATGGGTCCACTCCTCTGAGTGTTAAATATAACACTGTTGAGTGTTAAATGAACACTTTTGACAGTGCTATACTTTTAAAAGTAACCTAGTCAGTTTTGAAGATTAACAATGACTGACACTGAGCAGTGCTGAAAATAACTCAAAATGTTAGAAATATTCCAGTTGTGATGGGAAGGGCCAGGATAAGTCTCCAGGAAATGAATGTAAGTTAATGTAATGTCCCCAAAAGGGATGGAAACACAACATGTGTGTGTGTGTGTTTGCGCACGATCATGGGGTTAGGGTCAAATGTTTGATGTATTTTGTCAAATTGTGTCAAATTTTATGATTGATATATTATTAGGGGCCCCAAAGCTCCCCCAAAATAAGGAGAAATGTTTTTTCCCAAAAAATTAAAAAGTCATGCAGTAGTAGGTTAAAAACAGTGAAAAAAAACAAACAAACAAACAAACACAAAAACAACAACAAACAAATCACATTTTAAGAGATTAGAGGAAACTTTATATTGAAAACTCAAACTTCTTAAAAGAAACCGTCACCCAAATTTCAGCCCTGGGGCCAAATCTAAAACCAGTTTTAATATATAAATATATAAATCTTATACACTAAACTACAAAGAAGAAAACACAGTACTTTATTATCAGAAGACAATGCCTTGATTGTACATTCACAGCTGAAGTCAGTACAAAAACATTTGCGTGGGTGGGTGCTAGTCCCTTTGAAAAACATCACTGACAGCAAAGTGGTCCACTTTCTTTAAAAGTGTGTCCACTAACACATGATGTGAAGATATAGCTACAAGAAATTAAAAAATGACAGACGAATCAGATTACAGAAAATCTTTAAATAATAATAACTTTTTGTAAAAATGCCATTTGGCTCCTGGCCTAAAGAAATATTTGCTCACAGTGACGCTGCTTATACTGAGCACGCCAATTCCCCTAAACCAGTCGGTCCTTCACACCAATTGGTTCTTTGGAAATTTAAGCACATGGTTATCAGCGCTCAGTCGTGCATTCTGCAAATCGTCCTGGTTGTAAAACCTCAGAGATGACTCAACGTGGACTCATGAAGATTTCCCAACAGATTGTTTTCAGAATCACTGGATCGTATGACGTTTATAAGATCACTGAAGTGAGTAACGGAAAACTACAGACTGAGTTTATGGATGGTTAAAAACTCGTCATCATTACTACATCCTAGAGCGTTCCTCCTCCACAGCTGCGTCACGCCACCAAAGACTAAAAGGCAATTATTAATTCTTGTCTTATGAAGAGTCTTACAGGATGCCCATGAAATTGGTTGCATAAAAATTTTGCTTAATAGTTTTGTGAGAAGCTGATGTCACACATGAATACTTTGGTTATGTCATATTTCTTTCACAGTGGGGGTGGAAAAAGAAGAAGAAAACTCCAGAAACAAATAGTCTCTTAATCAGTTATTCAATGTGAGAAACACGTATACAGAAAATATATAACAACTTCACACAGGTGCACAAATCCAGCGTTCAAAACAAGTTGAAAAAACAAACTGCAGCAATCCAGTGATGTTGTCAAATGTGACAGTGAACAGCTACCTCAGTACATTCATCCTCAGAGACACATTTGGTCCGTCTTTCAGGCAGAGAGCAGAGAAAAAAAAACACTCTTGATTACAGTCTGTGTGGAAATGTGAAACACGTAACTGAGTAACAGCATGGTTTCTGCAGAACATTCACCCAAACGCTCAACCTGCTTTGTGATAGTTATTTTGCTTTTTAAATAATGACCGTATCAAAAATTAATTAAAGCATGTTTATCTACCCTGACATGAATGAGACCAATCAGCGGACTTCCCCATAGAGACGGGCAGTGTTTAAAGGTACCCCTTAAAAAGAACAACCTTTGACATTGTTGGCTGTGGGCATGCTTGAGGAATACAGCCATTACTTTAGTGGAATGGATGGTACAAACAAAGTATTGATGGATTTGGGATCCTTGATGCTTTGGCTACGTAGGCTTGATGCACAGACCATAAAAACAAACAAAAAAACAAAAAACAAAAACTGAGCAGCAGCAGCAAGGACAAGTTTTTAAATTCTTATTTTGCTAAATGACAATAATAACGGATTTTAATCACACTGTGTTTAGAGGACTTCAGTGGCCATCAGGACAGAGCAAATGCTCATGTTGTCTGCTCTGAGGCTGGAGAACAGGGATTCCTAGCAGTAATTCAGATGTGTTGAGAAGTACAGACCCGCAGTAGGCAGAGCTTCCCTTGGAGGGAAGCATCTCCTTCAGCTGATAGTGCTCTGCCTTTGAACATTCCAGCAGGTGCCACTACTTTCCTGCCTAATCCAGGTCCATGATGTGCTCGGCAACAATGTCCATGGCTGCCGAGGCCTTGATGGAGCTCCCTGCTGAGCCAGAGTCCACAAACATCTGTGGTATGTCGTTCCCAAAGTAGATTTTGCTGTTGGCTGCGATGGCCTTGTATTTCATCAGCTGCAGGTACTCTGGTGTTAGCTTGAGCTGTGAGAGGGAGCGACAGGATTCCAGTGAAGGAAGGTAATTTTGCAGCCCACATTTGTCAACCACAATATGTGTTTGTGTCTTTACCTTATTGGCCTCAGCCGCTCGCTGAGCCGTGTAGAACTCCGCATCAGCCTTGGCTTTCTGCCGGGCCAAGAAAGCACCGTCTATGAACCACAAACTCATATGAATCATTAGCGGCATGGCAATTTAACAAAAACTCTACCGTAGGCGTCAGAGAGCGGGAAGCTGGAGGATTTTCTGCAAATATGTATTTGACCCAACCGCTAACTCCCAAATGCAGCAGCCAAAACAAATGCACTTGGAAAAGAGCAAACACATGGCAGTACTTACTGCTGAGTTTTACACTTTCCATTATCAGATTTATAAAACTGTACCTGTACCGTACTCACAATGCAGCATCAAATCAGTTCACTCGATGGATACATTCATTTTAGAGCTCAAAGAAATAGGATCCCTTTAAAATTTAAACAGAATACTTTAAAAATGAGCCCAGTAAATTAAATCAAGTCATTCTTATGAAATCATTCTGTTTTAATAAAAGTGCATTTGTATAAAACACTGACGTCAGACATTCACTGGCCACTTTGTTAGGTACACCTGTTCAACTAGACATTTAAACTAATGAGCAGTCAGCAGAAAATCTGTGTATTTGCATGTAATCGAGTCGACCTGCGGTTCAAAGCGAGGATCAGAATGATGATATAAGTGACTGCATGTGCTCTGAGTATTTGAGAAACTGCTGGGATTTTCCCCACACAAGCATCTCTTGTGTTTACAGAAAATGGTTTGAAAATATCCAGTAAGCCTCATTTATCTGGGTGAAAATGTCATCAAGAGAATAGCAAGACTGATTTGAGTTGATATGAAGGCAACAGTATATCAAATAACAACTTATACCCAATATCCAGGGTATGCAGAGGAGTATTTCAAAACACAGAGCGTGTCCAGCCAAGATATCTGCATCTGGGCTATAGAAACAGAAGACCACACTGGGTGTCACTCCTATCAGCTAAGAACAGAAAGCTGAGGCTAGACGATTAGAAAAATGTTGCCTGGTCTGATGAGGCTCCATTTCTGCCGCAGCATTTGAATAGCAGGGTCAGAATTTGGCAATAACAAAGTAAAAGCATGTCTCCCTCCTACATTGTATCAATGGTTCTGACTCATGCTGGTGATGAATGAATCGTTTCTCCTCGCTGAATGCAAAGAACCACAATCGCTCCTCTTTCTTCTTCCTTCACTGCTGGATACAAACCTTCAATCTCAGAGATTTTTTTTTCCGTTTCCTTCTCCATGACTTTCTGTCCAAACTTGATTTCTGCAACTTGAGCCACTTTCTCAGCCTCTACAAAAAACAAAACAAAACCCCAAAACATCCAAGCATGTTAGCACGTTGAGTGCAAATAACTCCGAACAAAGAGCTCTCAACACGACAGTCTCTCTTCGTTTCTCACCTATCACCGCTTTAATCCTCTCCGTCTCTGCCTCCTTCTCCACAACCTTCTGTGTCTGCTGGGAGATCAGCAGCTTGGTCTTCTCGCTCTCCCTGCGAACATGTTAAAGAGCAGTTAATAAAAAAACAAAACAAAACAAAAATGCTTTAACTGAGAGCTACATGTGACTTCTGTGTGCAAGCTTGACTTTGGGAGCTGCTTGCTGCCGGATGTCTGTGGTTTGTTTCAATATTAACTTCCACAGAAATCAACATCATTACCAAAGAAGCTCCAAGATTTGTGGAAGGGCATGACACAGCACTCAGACACTGGCAAAGGAGCTCAACCCTGCGTCTGCCCCCACAACTTTCCAAACCTTTATCTCAAATCTGTTATTCTGGCATCCAAACCACGTCTTGCAGTAAATTCCTCAGTCTGCACACTAATTCTCTGTTTTACCTTCAGCCTCAGAGGAGCCACTAGTGTCCACTCAGGAGACTAATGACTAATGCCTTTCCCACAGACTGGACTGCCTTTTGTAACACTATGATCTCAAGTTTCAAATTCACAATGTTTTTTATTACTGCTCAGAACAAAAACCAAAACGAAGTCTGTCGTGGAAACAAAACTGAAAGAAACACGTGAATCGAAGATCTAATTACCCTCCACAAACAGCAGTTATAGAGGAAAACAGGATAAAAAGCCTGACTTCCTGTGCTGCTGTCTAAACAAAGTACCAGAAATACAGATGCTACTGCCTCCCACAGGTCAGAAAGGTACTTTAGTGACCGAATCTAACAAAGTGAAAGTAGCGATACTGGAGACTTATTTAAAAAGGAATCAGTTTATTACAAGAGACTAGATTCTTATCAAGCTGTCGAAGTACACAGCTCACTGTTGTGGCTAGTGTGAACATTTCTTCATAATTTTACGCATGCACACACGCACTCATGCATGCATGCATACACTCTTTGCTTAAATAGATGTGAGTTACTGCAGAGCCCTTGGCTAGAGCCGTTTCCCTTCTGGGTCCAGTTTTTCCATGACTGCATCAACGAGTTGAAAAAAAACGTTGGTTTTAATCCGTGCAGCTTTTTAACTCTTACACACACATCACTGCTTAACCAAGAACTTCCACTTTTTAGAAGGTCAGAAAAATAAAACTCACTTTTTTAGGCTCCCACCCAAAAAGTTTTATCAATCGAACTCCTCAGCAGCACAAGCTTGTTTTGGCTGCTCCCTTATTCAGAAGCGCCACGGCAGGTAGAGCCCCATGTTTGAGTTGGAAGACTTGGATGCTTCACAGCTCTACGGTGTATCAACACATTTGCCTTTCATAAGAAACATCACTGAATAGAGAATCAGATCAGAGGTGTTGTGTCAGAAAGAGCATCTGGTGTGTAAAATTAATTTAAAAAAATAAAATAAATAAATGAGACGAATCAAAAATATGTTGCGTTTCCGTTGTAGTGACCACATGTGAATAAGAGAGGAGCTCCCAATAAAACTCAGAGCTTCAGCTCTGCTTTCCCTCCACTCACAGGTTGATATGAATGCTGTACCTACATCGGGGCAAAAATAGCTGATTTGCTGCTTATTCTACCTTCGTACTCTCACTTATGGCCAACGTAGAAACCACAGTTTCTATTTTGTCAGTATGCACAACATGGGCGTCTGAGTGCCGTAAACTTTGTAAGAACCTGAAGGAAAGCGGCAAACAAGTCCACGAGCACACCGATGATTTTTTTGTGACCACTCAGCCTGTCCATGTGACACCAAACACACACGCGTCCTTCACACAGACTCCAAGTGGACAACAGCTCACCTGTGCCGTCTGTAGGAGCGTACACCACCAGCATGAGGTCAAGAGTTCAGTTGTGTGTTTTTTCTTTTAGTTGTGCTGGTGGCAGTGGGTCACAGTTACACAGTTTTCCATGTAGTAATGAAAGAATATAGAAATCTGTTTGAATGTCGTGCTATGGAATGTTTAACAAATGTAGTGAGTAAGTGAGGGCTTGGTGATCACATATGCAGGTCTACACATGATGTTCTGCTCTGATGGATTTAGGGTCATTATTAATGTTGTGATGATTTAAAGTAGTTTGTTTTATGGTCAGAGTGAATGTGGGTGCTCACTTCACCGCTGTGGATCTTCTGCTACATGTTCACACACAACAGATCTCTGTGAATTATTCACTTTTCTACAGTTGCGTTGGATGTTTGCCATCGCCTCGCATAAAGAGCTTAAAGGATCTTCATTTAAGCATGCTTTCCCAGTAAGACAAGTCAGAGTTACACATAGTATTGCGTAATAGAGTAAATGCACCCACAGGTAACAAAGACCAGATGACTAAGTACCATCTAAATTCTGTCCGTTATGTAACAACATATGGGCGTCCATGGAAGACTTAAGTGTATTAAATTATTTCATTTTCAAGTTATTTTTTATATTCTTCTCATTCAGTCCTTATAAACATCCCCAAAGGAGAAGTCTAGAAGAATCATATTATTTTTTCCTCCCCATTTCATAATCCTTGTGGAATAATTAGAAGAAAAACAAATCAAAAAACAAAACTCACATAAGCTCGTAGTTCCGGCGAATGCTCTCTGGGATGTTGGGCTTTGTGACACGGACCGCCTGTGGATAAACGGGACAGAAAAAACATTCAGATGGAATGCAACGACCAACAAGACCATAAAAAGAGCTTTTTACCACCAGAGAAGCTCCTGCTGGAGAGGAGCCCAGGCCCAGTGAAGTCCTGTTTAAGAACTCTCAACCGAAACTGTTATTTCAGCAGTTCCTGTTGATTTAGAGTAACCATGTGTGGAGGAGTAAAGCCCAGTGAAGACCTTAACACTCCGGGCTGACACATGGCTACACTGATGAGTGCAGTGAGGAGGTGAATTAACAGTGGGGAAGAAGAAAAAAAATCATCAGGCTCCCTTGTAACTTTAAAGAAACACTGTTTTGTGATTTGATCCAAACTATGGGAGACAGCCTTTGTAAATCAATTTTATGGACTGAAGACTGGGTTTAATTAGGCTAAAATTATCATGTGTAAATGATTACAAATGTGTAATGTTCCTCTCTGTCGCCTCATTTGAGCTTTCCCTTTATTAGAACAAGAAAACATTTGGCACTTTCCAAAGGAATGATTCAGAGTCAGACCCCCTGCCATCCAGATATTCAGTCAGCATTCAAGATCAGAAAAGGTCGACAGAGGGTGAATAATAACGCCCCTCAGGGAACTTCACCTAAACTGAAAGTGAAAGCATCCAAGCTAAAAAGACAACACAAAGCCTCTAGTGTCTTTTTTATATAATATGTGTACTCTAAAAACATTAAAATCAGGTTTGGGGTTGGACCAATCCGAACTTCTCTGAAGAACTAAATTCAATCCTTTATAATAAATATCTACAGGTCAGAATTTGATTCACAAATGTGAACCATGTATTGCATTTTGTTTGACTCAGACAGCTCAGTTGTATAATAAACTAGTGTTTCATTTCCCAGACGAACTGTAATTTCTGTTGCATCAGTAACCTAGGAATAACTCTCGTTGGTGCTCTTGGCAACCGTTAGAGTACACAGACACCACTCTAACATGTGTCCAGCAACAAAAATAAGGAGAAAACTAAAGCAGCACAAAGGCTGGAAGTGAGATTGAACATCTGGCACTGACTATTTTTTGGAGGAGTTCTAGCTGCACCAGCATGATTACATTTTGCTTCTTCTACAGAGTAAGCAAACAAAATGAAGATCTTAGGAAGGTTAAGCAACAGCAATTTTAAAACGGCTGACAGATCTACAGTCAGGCCTTCTTTATAATGTAAATAAACTCTTTTAACCAAGTTATCTTATCAACACAGCCTTACTCAGTCACAAAGGTATGCTAATTAACAAGGCACACAGAGACTAAAGCCACAGCTTCCACTTTAATGAAGACATAATAACATACAGTCCTGGTCAAATGTTTAAGACCACCTGAATGGCAACAACAAAAAAAATAAATATTTTACATGTTTGGATCTTTAAAAAGGTTCCAAGCAGAGCTTCAACATACAAGATGAAATGGGAGTGGGACCAAACATTTTTTGGAGCATGCAATTTATTAAAAACAAAGCTCAAACTGAAACAGGCTGTTTTACAGCTGATCAAAAGTTCAGGACCACATGCTTTAAAAGGTCAAATCTGTGCAAAAATGTGGATTCATTGTCATTTTCTGTCAGATAGTCACGCTGTCATGACTGTCTCATGGCTGTCCGTCAAGACACTGGATCCTCAGCCCAAATTAAGGCTGTTACCGGTGCCGACTGCAGCCCCATAACCATCAGACGGCATCTGAGACTGAAGGGCTTCAAAGACAAAAAATGTCTTCAAAGGCCTCGCCTCCTTGAACGCCACAAAACTGACTGTTTGGACTTTGGAGGAGAGCACCAAACATGGGTCAGTGAAGTTGGAAGAACATTTTATTCTCTGCTTTTTCCTTCAGTGGAACAATGAAGCTTGAGGAGGTGCAGGGGTGTCAAACATGTCCAGATGTCACAGAGAGCATCCCTCATGACTGAGGGCCCTCGTCTTTGTGTTAACGCCCGTGTTTTTCACCAGGACAACGCTACAGTACACAATGACTGCACGACAAGGGACTTCTTCCAGGATAATAACAGCACTCTTTTGGACCATTCTGCTTGTTCCCTTGATCTAAATCCAATTGAGAACCTTTAGAGATGGACGGCAAGTGAAGTTTACAAAAATGGACAACAGTTCCAGACAGTAGATGCCCTTCATGCTGCCGCCTTCGTCTTCATCTACCACTTGGTGAAATGTTCCCACTCACCTCATGGAAACACTTGCATTAAGCATGCCGCAACTGATTTTTGAAGTGAAAACAAAAACGGTGGAGCTGCTCATTACTGAGTTCATGTTTGGAACTTTTGAGGGGCTTACAGGGTTTTTTGGAGGTGTGATCCTAAACTTTTGATCAGCTGTAAAACAGCCTGTTTCAGTTTAAGTGTTTTTTTGTTTTTTTTCCAATATATTGCATGCTCAAAAAATGTTTTGTCACACTCCCATTTCTTCTTGTTGCATGTTGAAGCTCTACTTGGAAACGTGTTAAGATCCAACCATGCAAAATATGACTTTTTAACATTTTTCAAGTGGTCTTAAACTGGATCGGGACTGTATGATGAGACATTATGATAAGAGATCACAATGTGGATCAGAATGTTAGCATAATATAAGCTGACTGATCCAGAGCAGGTAATGTTTCCATGTACATGATGTACATGGAACAGAGTCTGAGAGAGGACAGAGGAATATGCAAACCTGTAGAGCTGTGTTTTACTATACTGTAGTATGAGTATATGTTGGAGCAGTAAGAACTGCACATTACTACATTACTATAAATGACCATGCACTTAATTAGTAATGTAGAAAAACTTTTTAGACCTGATTTCTAAGTCTGGTCTAGACTTTAAGGCTCAGTAGGGTTTATTGGTATTCAAAGGGTGTACCCGATCATGCATTCCCCATTATCTCTCATTGAATCTTGGGTTTTGTCGAGTCAGCTAATGCAAAGAAAGCCCTGCTGTGTGGTACACCCTGTGCTGTCAGCAAACTGGAACTGACAAAGCTTTGACCTCATATTTACAATCACACTGAACTTCATTCTGGCCTGGGGTCTGTCTGATCCTCTGCCTTTACCTGAATGATAAGTCCAGGCGCCATGTTTGTTAGATCCTCTTGTAGCGTCAACTTCAGATTTTCATCAATTTGGTCTGTGGCGGAAAAGTGTGCAAAAAAGGCAGGTAAACATGAAAAGCTCTGAAACACTTCTGGCTCTCCAACTGTTAACAATGGCGCCCTGAAGCCCCCGCGCCCCTCACCAAACAGGCCGATGTAGACCTCCTGCAGAGAGTGAACGCTGCAGAACTGGTTGAGTTCGTGGTGAACTTTGTTGAATATCAAGGCTTTGTCATAGTCTGCAGTGAAGTTCCTCACTATGTCATACACTGCAGAGATAGAAGTTTTAAAAATTACATTTTTATATATGGAGTTACAGCTGTCCCGATGATATTAGGATAAACACACTGTGTGGTGAAACGCTGAAATTACCCGCCGATGGAATGAGGTAGTTCACCACTTCTATGCGATCAAAGTAAATCATCACTCCTCCACTGAAAACAGAGACAAAAAAAGCAGCATATCATTCAAAAGCTTTTACCCAAACACCAGTGTGAACTGACAGGGGCTATTTTTTTGGTAGTTCAGACACATGTTGGTGAACCTCTGATCCCTGCAGCGTTGGAGGTTGTGTGTGGGAGTCTCTATTGTGTCATGATAAATGCTGAGTTTAATAAGGCTCAAACCACATCTGATACTGCTTAATCCAAAAACAGCAAACTAACCTTGTTCCACATGGTACGTTCTTCACTTCATCTGTCTGCAGCGTCGTCTACGAGATAAAGATCACATATTCGACATGTTGTTTTTCAACACTTCAAACTCCTTTTATTGGTTCCAACATGCTAATAAAAACACTCAACCAGTAGGACTCAGAGGAAACACAGCAACAGGACATCACATTGTAATTATATACCAGTGCAGCACCACAGAGAGCCTGACCAACATCTCAGTCTGGAATCATTTTGTTTCTCCTCGTAAGCCTAATTAATGTGGTCTTAATTCTAAATACGTGGAGATCATTCCCTGCTAATATCAGGACTGAAGAGCACTCCGTATACACATGATGTGATGTGGTCCTGCAGTCTTTGTCTTAACATTACAGAAGATTCAAGATTCAAAGTGTTTATTGTCATGTGTCACAAGAGAAAGGGCATTTCTCTGTGCAATGAAATTCTTTCTTTGCTGTCCACCCACAGATGCCAATTAATATATACAATTTGACTCAACACGGGAAACCTCACCCGGCCCGGACACGGAAAGGATTGACAGATTGATAGCTCTTTCTCTACAATAGAAATAGAAAATATAAATACAAATAGTACAAATAAATAAATGAAGACAGAAATGGAGACAAAATATGGAGGATGAGGATGAAGGATGACTTGGATGGAACGATTGGATTATTTAACAAGAGTAATGGACATTTTTTGGTTGTAACACCAAATAACCCCAACTAACAGTGTTTTTGGAAATCATCGTGATGCCACAGTGAATTTGACCTCTAACCTTTTGGACGTAAAAGGGCATCACTTCATCAGTCATAGTCAAAATGTCCTTTGTGAGGTCACTGAGCCCTCAGTGACCTGTGACCACCAAATTGTAATCAGCTCCACCTTCAGTTCAACTCGATGCTTGTGCCAAACATTCCATTAATCCCTAAGATATCATGTTCACGAGGAGGAATGATGAATTACGCCTCCATTCACAGCTGTCATACGCACTCGCCAAAAATGGAAAGAATACACTGCTCAGTGTTTCTCAGAAATATTTATTCTATATCTTTCAGGACGTAGACCGCTATCTCTGCATCATATTTCTGTCTATGCACAGTCATGCAGAAAATAAAGCGCACCCTCTTTCAGTCCCAAAGCTTCATATATAAGGACACAATAAAACATTGATCTGGTCCTGTTCATGCATGTGACATCATTGGGGTCATTGTCCTGCTGCATGACACAATTTTGGCCGAGCTTAAGCTGTCAGACAGATTTGACCCTATGATACTAGGATAGCAAGGTGCCCAGGTCCTCAGCCCCCCACCACCGTGCTAATATGAGGTGTTTTTCTGATATGCTGTGTTTGGTTTTCACCACCTGTGGCACTCTGCATTACATCTCCACTTAAGTCTCATCTGTCCAAAGGACATTTTTCCAAAAGTCTTGCGGTTTGTCCAGTTTCTTGGAACAATATTATTATTATTACTGAGCTACAAACAGAACGATAACATGCATGCAAAGGCTACCAAAACCATAACCCCCTTGCTAGAAGCAATAATGTTTCACAAATACAGTGGTTTACCTCAAAGCAATTGGGCCGTATGGAAAACAAATAATATCCATGCCCCTAGCTACTAAAGCCAAAACAAAGACAGAACTCAACCTGATAAGTTGCTTCAGCTTTAACAAGAAACTCTTGATTACCATCAGCTGCATTCAAACCACTAATTGCATAAAACTGCATTTTTATTTTTCCCCTTGCCCAACGACTGCAGGTAGTAGCTTGTAGCTAAATCTGATACAAAGCATCTTTGCTTTGTTTATGATTAGCGTATTTTGCAGCCAGTCCCTGAAAAGAAAGAAGAGATCAACAATCAAGAATGAACAGTGTATGAAAACATTCTGTAGAGACGAGTGTCTGGATCTGAAAAGAGAAGCTTCTCTCCTACAGGGCTACAAGAAGGGTGGACACTGACACCTGAAGCGTCTGGTTGTAGCTGCTGCTAAAGGTGGCCCAACTTGCTGTTAAGGTCATGGAAGTGATTAATGTTTAACAAAATTTGGCTTCACCGTGCTAATCTTTACTCAGACTGCTTTTGTTTTATACGCGATACAGTTTGAAGACATAACAACGTAGTGTGAAGCTAAACAAAGAGCTTTTCATGTGTCTAATATATTTTCCCACCTTACATTGCAAATACACTGTAATCTTCTGGCAGCGGGCCATATAATGGCTTAACCATGCCCACTTATATTTTACAGTAGAGGAGACACTCCTCTGCACACACCTTTTGAAAGTTATGTTTAAACAATGATTGAGAAAGAAAGAAATCATTTACACTTGGCTTATATGGTCACATAAGACTTTGATGGTATTTTTTTATAAGTTTGTATGGGGAGAACAGTCCTCCTCACACGGATATTCATTCAAAGAAAAGAACAATTGAACAACAGAACATCCAGCATTCACATCATCACTCCATAATACAGCCCACCCCATGGAAAGCACAGCATATTTATGACGCAAGGTAAGGAAATATTGTTTGTTTTACTGCAAAATCACCGTGAAATTGTTTACTTTTGTGTTACCAATAACAGTATGACATTAATATTTATACTCCTTTTATTTATTTTGTATCCCACAGACAAAATGTGACATAAAGCGAGTCATGTTCAGATTATTAACCTGAGAGTTACAATAAAAGGACCGGCATGACTCACCTGCACAGACTTGTATGTGGTGATGAAAGGAAGCATAAGATGGAAACCAGGACCGCTGGTGGTGGTCAGGAGAGCCCCTCCCCTGTGTGACGCACAGTTAGAATCAGTAAAATCATTAAAACAAAAAACTTCCAACCTCAAATTAGAAACATCAACCTAGAAATTTCCAGGCTTCAGAGGACTCATTTGTGTAAAGAGCTCCAATTAAACAGGAAAAATATGCAATGAACCAATTATTTACTGCATGTCCATGCAAGTGATGACATCAAAACATCCTGAAGCTAAGATGGCTTATAATAGCTAACAGCTGGTAATTACAGTGCTCACCGTGGGACAGACAAGACGCTAAAAGCAAAATGATCTGAAGCAGGTGCTTGATTCTGGAAAGTTGTGCAACAGAGGAGTGTAACGCTAACCTCCCACATAACAAGTAAAACAGCTCACCTGTAGTAAACTCCAGTGTGCCCCTCATCAATCTTGTGCACAGAGGCCAACAGCGCTGCTCCACCAAGAGCAGCAATTATTGAGAATACGGCACCCCACTGTGCCATCCTGGCAAGAAGACAGGAGAGACAGCATGTGAAAATAATGAGCAGATGGAGCTTCTCTTCTGGTGTTTTCACACCGACGGTCCTAATTACAATCAAATGCTCACACAATCATCCAGCTACATGTCGCAGAACAACTGTCTATCCTGCCAGCGGGCCACAAAGTGCAGCAGTAACACACTGGAGCTTCCTTCTACCTCACTGGTTTATCTCCTCTCAGCTCAGGCTTAGCCAGACATCAGCTGTGACCTTGTCACACTTAAAGAGGATTGAGCACCGTTGGCCTAGAGACAGCTCAACGCATTGCCACTTAAGAAAACACGTGCAAATAGTCAGAACGCGAGCCAACACAAACTCAAACGCGCCATGGAAGTAGCAACAAAAGATTTTTCCAAGCAAAAAGTTGAATTTGACATTTAAGCTGACAAGCAGCTGACTTCAATAACTTCAAAAGTCCTAACACATCGGAAAAAAACCAAACAACAGCATCCTGGTCTGTTCATAGATTTTTAGTCGAGTTGCAGTTTTAATGTGCAACATCTGTCGCCAAATGAATGAAGACATGTTCTTGGCTGGCTGGTGTTTAGTCCATTTTTGTTTGTTTGGTTTTTTAAACTGGAGTATACTGAGCTCGTTTGTCACTGAGTGACAGTGATTCAGAAATTGTTCTCCAGGCTTCCCGAAGGAGATTCAAACTCCTTCTTTCGATGTTTCTGCCTTTTGTTCCGTTTCCTGTTATGTTGATCCCACACTGCTTCAATAAAATTTGGATTCATCACTCCTTAAGACCTGTTATCACATATTTTCAGTCCAGTCCTTGCGTAATTTGGCAAATCTCTGTCTTTTCTCCCCGTTTCCCTTCCTTCAGAATGGCTTTGACAGCTACCCTCTCACTGAGATCATTTCTGATGCGACCTCAGCAAAGAACTGGTGGGATCAACAAAAGGGCCCCAGGTCCTGTTTCAGGTCTTTGGAGTTTTTCCTATTTCTGAGGAACATAACTTTCATATTCTGCTCATCTGCATTAGATAGTTTTTCAGGCCTGCTACTTAATCTACTTAATATTTTGTCCTCTGTTTCAGCCAATAGTTCTTTGTGCCTGTAAAACTGTTATCTTTGTCATTTCTCATAGATGTAACTAAACAAATGAGAACTTATGATGACTTGTTGTGACACGCTGCCAGTAACAAAGTGACAAAAGGCAAGAGTTCAATATAGTCTCTGCTCAGTTGTCTGTTAGGTGCAGAAACAACACTGGTTCATCCCTTAAGTTTTCTGCTCAACTGATTCAAGAGTTAAACGGATTAACCAAAAAAGAACAAAAAGAAGAGAGAGAGAGTTTTCTGTTCAGCTCCACCCCAGAGTCTTCAGATCCAGTTTGGAAACATGGTGATAGCTAGTAATGTCAGCTTCACAACAAGACGACACCAACTAGTGAGTGACATAATTAGTTCATTAGCTCTACAGTCTCTGGTTTTAAACTGTGTTACAAATTAATCTCCCCTCCAGTGGTTGTGGTTTTCCAAGTATGACAAGTTGTTTCTGTCTCTACACGCTCAAGCTGTTTCTACAGGATCTTATTTGTGCTGGAACCATTACAGAATGAGAAACAACACCACTCATTTTACTGATATCAAAAAATCGATGTCTACAGGTTACAGCATGTGGAGGAAAGAAAGCTGGATTCAAACTTAATGATGTGCTGCACACCACTTCTTTCTCAACAGGGCAGTGTTCAAGGTGTGTTAATACTAATTAGATGTTTAGATATATTAATATAGGATAGATTTCTATATCCAATTGTGGTCAGATGTTTCCATAAAATCATTATGAGCATAAACGTCATTGTAATTTTGTGTTTTTAATTATTTTATTTGAACTGTTCTTTTTCTGGGGTGGAAGATTGCACAGTGCACATCTTAAGAGAAAAAAAAAAAAGAGTGTGGTGCACACGTTATTTTTATTTTGGACTTTCTCTAATCCACGAGGCTCACATGTATATACAGGCACAAATTTACACATACAGGCCTGCTTGTATTTGATTTAATGTCTTAAGTAGCACCAACAAGCTTTGATATTTGACCACTTTTCTTGGCAGAATTGGCAGAGTTCACTAAATTGTTAGGCTTCCCGGCACAGACTCGGCCTTTAAACACAGTTTAAAGTTTCCATACTTGAGGTCGAGGCTTTGAGAAAACTATTCCAGAGCATTAGTGCTAGCCTGTTTTATCAGTTCTAAAACAAGTTTTAATGTGTGTTTGGGATCACTGCTCTGTTTCAACACACAGTTGTGTACAACTATTAAACATCTAGCTGCTAATTTGAGGTGGAAAATTTGGAGTTAGCCCCCTTTCTTCATTACTCCATCCACTTTGTGCAGTGTTCCAGTAACAGGGCAGCAAAACAGCCCAAGAACATGATGTCACCACCATTCTTGGCAGCTGGTTCAGTGGGTTTTAAAGCCTTGCCTTGACCACTTCAAACATATATTTTGTCACTGTGCTCAAATAACTAAATCTTGTCATTATCTGACCCTAAAACTTTTCTCCAGAAGGCATTTGGCTTGCCCATGTGGACAGCTGCAAATTTCAGTGAAGCTTGCAGGCGTTGATTTGGGAGCATCACTTCTTTCTTGGTCGACATCCTCTCAGTACATGGTGATGTAAAACTGGCTTCACTGGTATTCCTGCAGTTTCTGGATCATGGCAGGCTTGAGTCTTAGTAGTTCCTGAACACCCCATTATGAATTTACTCTCATCTGAGGGGTAACAATTTGCCAAGGTCTGGAAGAAGACTCCAAGTGGTGAAACGTGTGAATAACTCCACCTACGTACAGCTGTTTGAGATGATAATCCTGGAATGGAGACCATCCCAAATTGCGAAATTCTCCTCCTTAGATCTGCACCGTGCTCCTTGAACTGTCTCATTGTGCTGAGTACCGGCAAATACAGTCAGTGCTGTCAAATAAATCTTTTGGCAAAGATAACCTACCAGTCATGAGGACTAAATTAAAAGTCCTTGGCCTTGTCAAGTTAAAACAAATTGTAGAACTTTTGGCGCCATTTATGGAAACATCTAAGTGAGTGTATGATGTATTTGAGCCTGCATGTACACTCTTGACCTTGTGTGGATCGACGAAAATCCCAAATAAATTTAAATTGTGGACCCAACCCTTGTTTTCATACGATCATTAAAGCTGACTGTACAACCATTTCACACTAACAGCTCACTGAAAACTCCAAATTGCATCCAACACATTTATGCCCATGCTGAGTGTGTCTAAACTTGTGACCACAACTGCAAACTTCCTGTTGACTAACTTGACCTGATGGAGCTAGATAAGGAGCCATTTCAGCTTTGCTTAGTAAAGATTTGCAGAGATGTAATCTGGTAACCCTGCTAACTCAAATGGCTTTTATAAATACAATACTTAAAAACATATGGAGAGATATAATCCAATTTTGATTTCTCTACTGATCTACAACCTTTTGCTTTTTAATATACAATAGTGTTGGATATATTTATTAACGCTGCAAACTTTAAAAACAATGAAACTGGGTTTGCTTCCAGTATTAAACGTTTAAAACAAGTTGTGTGCACTGCTTCCTCAGATAAACGAACACACCACCATTGCAGCATTTCAAAGTTCAAGTTAACGTTGGATTAAATTTAAAACACACTTAGGCGAAACATGTACGCCGAATAAAAGGAAAGACCCTAAACATCTGACTGTAGCATGAAAATTATTAAAATGGGACAGCCACGTACGACATACAAGTAAACCAAATGAAAAAATCCAAATATTTGAATGGGATTCAGATTCATGGGCTTCGTGGCTTAGCAACAGCGGGATATAAGTTGTTACATTATTGCTGCCTCACAAAAAGGAGCCTCTTTCAGTGGCAGACCTTATCAAGATGTCTCAACCTTCACTTGAGTGTCCGTTTTAAAAGCTTAACACGAGGCCAAACACTAAATCATGTTTAGCTAACACTGCTAAGTAAAACAACCTTAGCCAGTCTCTTTCCTTCTAACATGCTAGTGGCATGTGAAACGGCGATGGTACATAGTTTAAATATGCAGGAAGGCACATTTCTGTAGCTCAACAACATCTTACCTGTAGTTTCTGCTAAGATGACAGCAACACAAATAAGAAACGCCTCCGGTACTTTCTTTTTCGTTTTCCTTTTGACTGTGCGGCATCTTTTGCTTTTTTTACTTGCGCCCTCTGGCGGACAGCCAGCAAACCGCATGTCCCTCACTGAGCCAGGGCTATCTACGGGGTCAAGTTGAAGATGCAGTTTTGTTTTGTTAGTGTTGTAGGGCAGCTGATTTACTGTGTGAACCACAGTTTTTAACCTCCTAAGACCCGAACTCTTCCACGGCATGCATTTTTAATTTCTCTTTGATATTTGGGCATATTGGGGCATATGAATGCAAAAACAAAGAATTGCCAGATTTATTTATTTATTTATTTTTTACCTTATTTTCGTTTTTAAGAAAAATAAGAGCGACATATGAGGATATTCATTTAAAATTTTGATAGAACAGTAGCAGTATAATGTCCTCGTAAAAGGATATCAGGCCCTTGTAGAGCAAAATTGAGTATTTTGGTCTAAATAACCCAAAATGTGGTGTCCACATATGTGGACGCCAGGTCCTAGGAGGTTAATATGGTGGGGGTTATTATCACGCTGATTAGGTGACACCTCTGACACTGCCACAACAGGAAAGACAGCCACAGACTATGGTTAAAACCCAAAGGCTCTTTTTCACAGTGGTTTGCTGTGGAGTTATTACATGTTTGCACAGAACAAAGCAAATTTGTTATAACTGTATATATTTATAGGAGAAGCTAGGATCACCTGTGAATACCTAAAATAATGTTTTTTTCAGTACTCTCATATAGGGTGACACATTCGGTCTTATGAACTACTTAAACATCACAGTTCTATCACTAAACATCTATGTGGTGCTTTTAAATACTAAATACCTAGAGCTAAAGCACAGTTACCCACCAACTTATCAATGTGAAAGTGAATAAAGCATTTTAAATGAAATACTAGTATTCTCATAATAGGTGCAAGTGAAGAAGAAATGGGTTCTTTCACCAAGGAGCTTCTATCCCCAAGCCACCCGGGCCCTAAACACACACACACACACCCTCTCACATCATCTATAATTGACTGAGACAGGACTCTTCCAGACACTCTAAACCAGGCACAATGTACATTTCAAATTCCTTTAATTTTAAATATGTTTATATTGTCTATCCTGTAAAATAGTCAGATGTCTATTCTTATTAATGTACAGAATTCACCTGCTTGCTGCTACTACTGCACATTCACCCAATGTATATACTATATATATATAATGTTCTTCCCCTACCCCCCAATTTTTGCACATGTCGAGGAGCGTGTCAGGTTACATTTCACTGTGTGTTATACTTGTATAACTATGCATGTGACAAATAAAGAACCTTGAACCTTGAACCAATAAATTCTCTTTACTTAATGGCCCATATATAGTCTGGGTCAGATTATAGCCTGCATATGAAATATGCAGACTTTGTATAGAGTATTTGGTTGAGCAGTTTTAAAAAAAACAAGCCCAAAATAAAAAAAAAACTTTTCAAACATGTAACATGCAAGGAAAGATCAATTATAAAGCAGAATGAGGACAGCAATAAGTGCAACTTCAGCTTTTTGTCTTATTATATTTGCCAAAGACGACATGTGTGTGTGTGTGTGTGTGTCATTCTTTCTGTCTGTAAACAATAAATCTCAGGGAGAGACTGAACAGGTTGATCCGGAGGGTCAGCAGTCTTCTAGGATGCCTCTGGACCCAGTGGAGGTGGTGAGTGACAGGAGAATGGTGGCTAAGCTGTCTTCCCTGTTGGACAACATCTCCCACCCCATGCAGGAGACTCTGACAGCACTGAGCAGCTCCTTCAGTGGCAGGTTGTGGCACCCACGGTGTGGGACGGAGAGATTCCACAGGTCTTTCCTTCCTACTGCTGTCAGACTCAACAACAAGGACTTCACAGCTGACCAAACACACACATCTACACATGTGCAATAACACTAAGTGCAATCCTCTTTTTCTGACATCATAACATAACATAACATGTTCTATTGTACATAGTATCTTATTTTTATTATCTTATCCTATTCCAGTGTTTTTATTAATTTTTGCTACTGTAACGTTGCACTGTCCACTTTCTGCTGTGAAACAACACATTTCCCAAGTGTGGGACTAATAAAGGTTATCTTATATCATCTTATAAAACCTTGTACAGGTGTAGAGGTGGGTCATGTTAACAATCCATTCAAATTTGCCTTACATCCAATGAGGTCTTCAATGTCAACTTAATGATTTATTGGTCAAAAATAAACACAAAAACATATAATTTAGAAACTGTGAAGGTTACAAGTGTGCTCTGTATTATCCACATATAGAAAGTACAGTATAAAAGTTTTAAATATCATGTCACATTTGACCTTTGACCTCTCATTCAAGATCAGTAGATTGATCTGAGGCTCAAAGTGATAATCATGCTATATAGGACTATTTAAAAATATGCATACAGGCATATTGCTAGAGTTTGGTGTGTTGAAGGCAAATGCAGACACAGAAAGGCAGGTGAAAATGAACAAAGGGCCTTTTGATGTGAAAACTAGCCACAGGAAAATACAAATTCAATGGGAAAATAAGAACGAAACCAATGTTGAGCAAGAAAACATGAGAGAACCAAACAACTCACTCTGCCAAAGGACGGGGGAGACTGAGACAGGAGGGCGATTCTGGGGAAGTGGAGACACATGGGAAACACAGCAGGATCAAATCATCAATAACGAGATGGGAAAGTTAGGCCCAACAGAACACACAGTAGACAAGAGAGGATCATAAAACAGGAAACATTATTACAGTTTTTTACAGACGCTAGGACACATTTCCCAATACTTAGGTCACTTTTGCAAAACACTTCACACAATCCTCCTAACTGACCGACAGCTTGGCAAAGCAGTTCATTTCACATTCAAAATGCACTACAACTACCAAAACACTTCATTCAGGTCTCAAATAAACTCATTCTTCCAGAACACTAGCAAAGGTTGACAGCCGACAAACACACTTTGTCACCCACAAAACAATGACCTAAAAAACACTAACAACATGTAGCATTACACAGTGTTGTCTTGTGTAAAACAAGGACACATCTCTGTTTATAATTTCAATATATGTTACTGGAATGAATCAGACATCATGCAGAATTCGTTAATATTTGTTTCTGTATTTTTATTGTTTTTGCACTAAGTAATCCCAAAATACAAGAATTTGTATACACACCATCCACTGATACACATACAATAGTAATGCTATTCTACTCGGTCTTCTCCATTTGGCCACAGGTTCTCATCCACATCACATCTTATGTCATCTAGGGCAATACACCTAGGAAAGAATCTTCTGGCATGCCAGAATTGAAGGAGTTGAAAAATTGAAGGAGTAACACCTGTGTAGATGTTCATCTACAATGAGAATAAGCTGTGGCTGGTTAAACTGCATTTTTAGATTTATAATATGTTTCACTAAAATATTGCTGTTGAATTTTGCTGTCTTTTTAAGTTTTGCATTGTGTTATTGTTTTGGCCATAAGTTTAACAGTTTTGAAAACAATATGTAAGCACATGCAAAATGTCCTGTCCGTACAAAGATTTTTGGCAGTTGTTGTGTCTGAGTGAGAAGATAATTCATGAAATTTGAGAGATGTAGTCATTGAATGCATTTTGTGCCAAAACAATGATAACTGGTCCTCAGTTTAGCCCACATAGACTTCTGTTGTGCTCACTGTGTGAGGAGTTTTGCAAAAGTGACTTAAGTATTGAGAAATGTGTCCTAGCGTCTGTAAAAAACTGTAATACTAAGATTGCGACTAGGATATGCAGACTTGACACAGGGACAGATGCACACAGAGACAAAACACAGACCAGACAGACAAGGAGGCCTGACCGAGGGAAACAAAGAGATCACAAAATTAAATATTCCAGACCCAGGAAGGGCCAGAAGATAAACTGAGACTACAAAAGATATGCTAAGAACGCTAACGTACATATTCATTTGTAAAGAGAGACAAACAAGAATGTAGGATTCTCACAAAAACTTAAGACATCACAAAACCCCCAAATCCACAAAGAAATAAGCACAAAGCCTTATTCCCAATACAGGGAATGATACATGGGGATTCTAAATATCACATTACTTTGAACCTCTGACCTCTTCTTGAAGGTCAAATATGTATTATTATGACCTTAGATTATGATTAAAATTCTGGTGGCTTTGTTTCTATTGGGAACACTGATAAAATGATGCTGGTTTATGGAGATTCTGAATATCACATTATAGTTTGCATTAAAATATTATGTCTCATTTGACCTCTGACCCTTTTTGATGTTACACAGCTGCGTTTCTTTCAAGTTGACAACAAAATGGGTGTTTTTTTTCTTTGTTTTTTACTGCACTATAGATTTCTATGAATAGATGCAAAACATAATAATTCCATTCAAAGTGAATACTGGCTTTGGTGCTTCTTGTTTCACGTGCGCTGCATTTCACAGCTGATGTTTAAAAGCACCAAACATTAACATGTACAGCTTTTAAAAGTACGCAACTCATCTTCACTTACTCCACAGCAAGTTTTATGCTTTGTAAAACCATCCAGAGGGCAACACTTGACCTACTGTAAGACCAGTTCAGGCCTTCATGCTCCATGTTTGATGCTTCCACTGTAAACCTAATAATGCTGGCTGGGTCTGTTGACAAAATCATAACATATCGAATGCCGCTGATGGCTCTATTTTTACTCTCCGTGCAGTTGTTGCCATTGCCTGTTGCAGCCTGAGTTGAGTTGACGAGCTGGAACTCGCACTAACGAGCCCACATAGTATATGATCCAACTTTGTGAATTAGAAATGCAGGCAAAAGCTCACAAGTGCAAAGCTTCACTTTCTTTAAGTAAACAGCAGGTGGCGGCAGAGACCATCGGAAGAGCACTGCTTCATTTCCCCTGAGGACACCATGCAGAAGGCTTCATTTTCCTGCTACTTCAGCCTGCCCAGATTTGAACATTTCACAGGCAGTCCCTGCTGGCTCGCAGCAGATTTGCCATTAAGGTGAAACAGATAAGGCTGACCATGGGAAAAACCCAACCAAATGAAAGTCTTACGTCTAATAACAAAAATGAAATAGGGGGCAATTAGAAAAGAAACATCAGTTAATCTTTAATCACCAACAACCCACTAGCGGTTGTACACAGCTAGAGGTCTTGACACTTTAATGGTTGTGGTGCTTTATTTTTAGACGTTGGCCTACTGAGAAATTTGCACAGGACTAGAGCTAACCCCAAGGTGCCGCAGTGGCAGCTCTGTGTTGTGCATTTTAAACAGAGAGGGGCGGGGTGGTGGAGGGTAAAGGGAACAACAGAGCAAGGGAAAAGAAGTTTGTCAGAGTTCATTAAGTATCAAGGGAACATCGCTGGAACTGGCAGTGTAAGCCGCGCCGGGGCCCTAGTGCCATTAATCACGACTGACAAGAAACCAGGGGCCGAGGGAGGTGGTGGAGGGGAGTGAGGGGAGGAGAGCTCTGCCAGAGACTCTGGTAGTGATTATAGAACGAGGTCCAGGCAGCCCGGCCCAGGGAAGGTAAAAGACACCGCAGCTGAGGCTGCAAACTTCAGCTACCTTCATGCAGATCACACTCGCTCGCACACAGGTCGACGGAGAAGAGAGACGTCAGACTCGAGGCTGCTCGATGGGGTCATTTCAGAGGGAGCGGGGTATTTCGGAGTGAGAGGAGAAGTGCAATGCAGTGTGTAGTGGCTGGATCTCTCCCCTCTCTCCCTCATTTATATGAGCTGAGCCTCTGGCTTAATAGCATGCAGGATGAAGAGAGTGGAAGCGCGGCAGTAACAGAGTGCCGCCCATATATCTCTGTCGGACTCCCTTATTTTCTCCCTGCACCCCCAGAAGTCTTGTGGTAGCTCGCCACGCTGCTGCCACCCCAGAAGAAGAAATAAATGGGACCGAGAAAGAAGGAGAGAAAAAGAAAGAGGCGAGCTTGTGACTCGTGAAGATGGAGGCCTCTGTTAAGTGCTGTGCTTGAAAGCCCGTCCGGCCTCATTAGCTGTCAGTTGTAACAATACTGAGCTGGCAGCGAAGACTGCTCCCAGTCTCGGTGCCATAAATCACAGGCTGACAGGGCCCTGACAGGGCTGGGAACCACCACACATGCAAGACTTGCTTATTTTCTGTTTTTTCTGCTGTTCCCTTTTCTTTCTCCTCCCTCTTTCTTTCTTTTTTTCCAATGCTCATTCTTTCCCCCCCTTTTTTATCCTTCTTTCCCTCGCCCTTCCTGCTCTTTCTTTGTTGTTACTTTTCTTTCTCTTTATCTCCTGTTCACCCCCTTCTTTCTGTCACACACGCTTGCAACACATTGCAGCACGTCAGCAGACAGCCTGGGACAGCCTGCATGCTCACGCACTTGCTTTTTGCAGCACTTTTTCTTTGCCTTTCCATACATAAGCGTGTTTGACAGGTAGGGATTTGGAAAAATCTGTGTCTTTTTGATGGATGAGATGTGGGTGCTGGGCCTGTGTGAAACACCAGCACAGTTTAAGCTGGACTGGTAGAGGTTTTACTAAACATGCTAATTATTGTTTCCATATCAGCTAAAATTACAAACTGACCCTTGTTTTTCTATCCACAGCAACATTTAGAGAAATCGACTGACTTGCTCTCTTGCCAAGTGTAAGTCGAGAAGATCAATAGCACTCTCACCCCGCCAAATATAGAACAAGAGTCAGCAGGCGATTAGTTTAGCTTAGCATAGACAGAAAATTTGATCCTGAAAGATAAACTCAACCAGTCTAAAGTAAAGCCAAAACTTGTTCTCTTTAGACTTTGCAGACGGCAAAATATTAGATAATCTGTTCATGAATGAACTTTAGGGTAGCTAACTTTTTAAAGCTTCAAATAGAATCAGAGGAGCGGTTTTCCCTATTTGCAGTCTTTATGCTAAGCTAGCTAACCACCAGCTAGCTGTAGCTTCAAATTTGCACCTGAAATAATTTTATTTGACTTTTCATCCCACTTTTAAACAGACTTAAAAGTAACCTATACAGATTTACACATCCAGCAGTTACAAAGCAACATTCAGAACGAATAGTTTACACTATAACAGCACAGTCTAGCAGCAGTTTACCATGCTGTGAGTAATGACGTAAAATCAGCATAAGGTGGAAGTCAGTCCAGAGGTGTGGCTCAAGCAAACAGTAGGCTTAACAAGGCAGACTACTGTTTGTTTCTCATTTCAAGAGGTTTATTTAACTATGACTTAAGTGGATATGTACCATTATGACCTTGACGAAAGGCATTTGATAAAAACTAAAAACTAAAGGGTACTTAAGATGTATAGAGCTGCAGTTTATTGCTCCAACAATGTCTCTCAAATTACATCTGTTAATTTACCTTTATTTCTTTTCTTTTTCTTTGAATTGAATATAGTTGCTTTAATAGACAGATATGTGAGTGGTAATGATTTTCTCAAGGTAGGAAAGGGTAAATAATGGCAAGGAACTTACACCCATTTGCTGAAGCATTAAAACCACCTGCCTAGGTCACTGCAGCCAAAACAGCTCTGACCACAGGACCTCCAGGGTTGTCCTTGTCCGGCACCAGGATGTTGGCAATGGATCCTTTGGGTCCTGTGGATCACGTTTGTTCCAGTCCATTTCACGGATGCCTGATCGGATTGGGATCTGGGGGGGTTCAGAGACCGGGTCAATGCCTCGGTGTTCCCCCAACCATTCCTAAGCAGTTTCTGCAATGTGATGGAGCACATTATCCTCCTGTCAGTGGTTTTAATGTGGTAGCTGATCGATGTGTTCTCTGCAACACTAAACCTAGTTGCTCTCTGTGTTAAAGAATTACAGAGAAACTGAAAAAGTGCATCTTACAAACACTGTAAGTTGAGTGGAACATCATCCAAGCCAATCCATCTATTTTTTGTCCACTTTAAGGTTGCGGGTTGGGGAGACATATCCCAGCTCTCACCGGATAAAAAAAACAGGCTGCGCCCTGGCCTGAATGTCAGTGTCCACGCTATCACAGTGCCAATAATACTTGCAAAGAATATCACCAAATATTTTCTTATTACGAAAGCAGTTAACACTGCGTTTTCAGTCTATCAAACAACAGCTGAAAAGAACAGCTTACTGATTTTGTAATGGGGCTACTAATGTGCAAAGACTCCAAATCCAGCTTAAAACGAGCGCTTTCACATGACAAGGATGTTATGGTTTTCCTATTACCGTGAGGTCAAGCGGGAGCTGCAACAGCCGCCTGCTGCCGTCACTTATGGTGACATGTGGTGATAGTGCTGATTTGTGTGACATGCTTGGAAAGTAAGGAAGTTGAAGAAAGCAGGGCTGTAGGTCATTAATCACTGATCTTTGACACATGAACACATCACTTATATTCCAAACACAAACACATTTATGAGGCTTAGTGTTGCTGAGTGTGCAGCTGCTATAAACTCAGCAACATTTATACACACATTAAGTGTGTGAAGCAAGTGAGTATAAATGCAGAAGAGCAGAGAGTGAGCTCACAGCAGAGCTAAATACTTTGTTGGACTCCTTCTTCAAACTCCTACACTCTTCTTTCTTTATTCCAGAGCTGCATATTTGCACCAAAAACTAAGAGCACTTATCTGGCTCTAACGCATTGCAGGTCAGCTCAGGTTGCATTTTGGCACCATCTTAGTTATGTCTGCTCACTGCAATCTTACGGTTGTTCCAAGTTTTAAAAAAACATTGGGTGAAATTCACAAACTATGAACCCCAATGAGTCGTCTCTGTGATGCGTCAGTCTTCAGAATGTCTTAAATACCTAAAAAAAATATGCTTAAGTTGACATGACAAATGTGTTAGTATCTTCAGTATCTTCAGCATCAATGTGAATTATGGACACTCAACAGACCATATAAAAGACTCTGTGATATTTCTTATTGGCTGGTAACGTCTCACTGGGGAGTCTTGAGTTGTGCATTTTCACTGACGCCATCTCTATTTTTCTAAAACCAGAGATAATGCACTGATATGATATCTTCCTCTGTGACTTTTACATAAGATAAATATTAACATCATATTGTATTTAATAAAATCAACATAGGTTTCATGGTCTGTCGCCCCCTACTGGTTGACTTAGGCAGCACTGCTTTTAGCTGACAATGGTTCATTTCTACCTTAAGGCTAAATATGATCACATTAAATAACTTCATTAGTTACTATTAATATGTGCCCACCCCCCACCACCACCACCTCCACCTCCAGTGTAACAGATGGCCGCCCCTCCCTGAGCCTGTTAAAAGGTTTCTTCCTGTTAAAAGGGAGTTTTTCCTTTCCACTACCACCAAGTCTTGGCCATAGGGAGTTGTCTGATTGTGGGAGTTTTATCTGTATTACTCTGGGGCCTTTAGTTGACAATATAAAGCACCTTGAGGCAACTGTTGTTGTGATTCGGTTCGATATAAATATAATTGAATTGAATTAAATTAAATTGTCACCCAACCTTCTAAATGTACTTTCGAGCCTCCTGTTGATATAAGTCCAGGCTCTTTTCAGTCTCAGTTTTCTGTTATAACCTATGAAAAAAATATTGGATTCTGCAACAGCTAAATATTCTCTCTCTTTTTTTCTCTTGAAAACAGCTGCCTGCTGTGCCCGATGATGGTGGTGAGACAGAACAGTGAAGTTGACAGTCAGGAAACAATGAATTTGAAGTTGCTGTAGATCAACAGCAGCTGGGAAGCAGCTAATTTTCTGTGGGTTTGTTACAAGAAGTCCCCTTTTTGTCACATAAATAAATGCCACTCATTGGAGTTATTATGATATTTATTATAGCAAATTCCACCCATCTGTTGCATCCTCTTTGCTCTATTTGGAAGCTAACACAAATGTCTTGACACCAATAAGTTGTGATTTACCTTTAAAGATTTGAAGATCCATCCTCCTTTCCTTTTCCCTCCTCTCAGCACCATCTGTACCTATTATCGTGTGAAAGTTTGGGATATCCGGCTCTTTGTGGTGCTTCAGAGACTCAGAGGATGTCCTGGCACAATATTACACAATTGGCCCCCTCTCTGCAGGGCTACATTAATCTTCCCCTGGTTTTAAATTTTTCCTTTTAACATCCTCCTCATGGGTGTCTCTCTGCTTTTGCTTCATGGTGAAATTTATTAGAGGTCCTGTGTGCTATTGTGTGCATGCGTGCCTGTGTGTGTGCGTGAATGTGTGGGTGGACAGGGTAATTGGTCCTGTGAATGTGCTCGACTCTGCTCAGGGCAAACGATGCTGCAGTGTACGTACAGTGTGGTGCGTAGCTGAGCTGTGGGGGTGTGGGAAAGCGATCACAGTGGACTTCAGAGGGAACTGAGGAAGAATGAGGAAATTGCGGACAGATAGGCCTAATGGTTGTGCTGAGGCAAGAGGTTGTAGGCCAACAGCTGCTAGCCATCCATCTGGACCAGCCTGCACCGCTAAGCAGTGACGTATTCACCTTCAGGGGACAAGTGTGCTGGGACTTTCCATCAGAGCTGGGTCAGTAAGTAATTGTAATAAATTCATGGAGTTTGTTTTGAAATCCCTTGAAGGCCTCATTTATTCCGATGCAATGAGAGGAAACATCATTTATGACTTTGTTGCAGCAGCAACAAGATACTAAAAGCAAAAAAACGTAAACCTTTTTTATGTATGTTTAACGGAACAGAGTTCTTTTTTTCTGGAGCACTGGAGAGCAACACCAACTTGTGGCAGGAAACACAATGAATGAATTCACATTCATTTTTTTAAAGATACTTTTTTTTCTTGTTTTTTACTTGTCAGAGAAACAATGTGGGACATGCTGATACCTATTTCCTTGAAAAACATTTCCACAGTGAAGTTTTGGTTTCTTTGTACTGGATGTGCCTTTCTTTCCCAGGTACTCTCAGAAATTAACATGAATCATTCCTAGAAAAGTTTTTGTTAGAAAAGACACATTTCTTTTCTTGTTTTCAGTAGCCAGAGAGAGAATGTGGGAGATCCTGATATGTGATCCTGATATTTTTCTGTGAAAAACATTATCAGTGAAGTTTCGGTTTCTATGTGCATGCCTTTCTTTGCCGGATAAGTATTCTCAGAAATTAATTTAATTCATACCTAGAAAAGTTTTTTGTTAGAAAAATAAGAACAATAATATGTCCTTAAACCATGAGATTTAATCTAAAAGCAAGAATTCAAACCAACATGTGAAACATTTCATTAATGAATATTAGATGTAATCCATGTGGGGTCTATAACTATTTGCATAAATAAGGTTTGGTTTTTAAATGATACTTGGAATGGACGACGTGACATAAACTAAGTGGAAAACTTGTAAACCATCCAGTACAAGAGTGTGGGCAGGAAAAAAAATATGGTAACACAGTATCTTTTGTCAGATACATATTTCCCCTGACAACTCATGGGAATACTATGCACTGCTACCAGCAACAGCAGACACGTCATTTTGTTAGTCAGGTGAAAAATGTCAGCTAACAGGTTTGGGCAAGTGAAGGAAAGTTTGTTAAGCTCGGACTGAATGTTTTTGGTTGTCATTAAGTGACAGGAAATTCCACAGAAATTAAAACTTCACTCAGCCTGTCTGCTCACTTGAGCTAGAATCGACGCCCTTATATCCAGTGCTATTCCTGCAGCAACCACACTTTCTTTCAGCTTAGGAAAAGTTTCACACATTATTCTACTTTGCTGAAAGTTGAGTGAGAAGACAGATGCAGGCTTGTTTTCTTTACACTGTTTAAAGGTTATAGTCTGAAGTTGGTTAGTTAGCTCAGATGCTGGTACCTAAAACAAGGGGAAATGGGTAGTCTAGCTTTGTCTGCTATCAGCAGCTCTAAATTTAACAGGTTACATGGTGTTTGTGTAGCTCATACAGAAGAAACTGTCACTTTCTGTCCCCTGCAGATAGAGCGATTCTACCTAATTCCCAGTTTCCTGGGTCAGTGCTAAGCTAATTGCTAAGCTAAGCTTCTAGACTGCCTGCTACAAGGACATGAGATATAATTAGCATGCCATATTCTATACCAAGTTATGTTGCTAACAGATCATCTGCAGAGGAATGGTTTATTTGAAGAGTTTCAGTCAGGTTTCAGAGCTCATCACAGCACAGAAACAGCTTTAGTGAAGGTTACAAATGATCTTCTTATGGCCTCTGACAGTGGACTCATCTCTGTGCTTGTCTTGCTAGACCTCAGTGCAGCGTTCGATACTGTCGACCATAATATCCTATTAGAGCGATTAGAACATGCTGTAGGTATTACAGGTACTGCACTGCAGTGGTTTGTATCATATCTATCTAATAGACTCCAGTTTGTACATGTAAATGGAGAGTCCTCTTCACACACTGAGGTTAATGATGGAGTTCCACAGGGTTCAGTGCTAGGACCAATTCTGTTTACATTATACATGCTTCCCTTAGGCAGCATCATTAGAAGACATAGCATACATTTTCACTGCTATGCTGATGACACCCAGCTCTATCTGTCCATGAAGCCAGATAACACACACCAATTAGTTAAACTGCAGGAATGTCTTAAAGACATAAAGACCTGGATGGCAGCTAACTTTCTGCTTCTTAATTCAGATCAAGCTGAGGTTATTGTACTCGGCCCTGAAAATCTTAGAAATATGGTATCTAACCAGATTCTTACTCTGGATGGCATTACCTTGGCCTCCAGTAACGCTGTGAGGAACCTTGGAGTCATTTTTGACCAGGACATGTCCTTCAACGCACATATTAAACAAATATGTAGGACTGCTTTCTTCCATTTGCACAACATCTCTAAAATTAGAAATATCCTGTCTCAGAGTGACGCTGAAAAACTACTTCATGCATTTATTACTTCCAGGCTGGACTACTGTAATTCATTATTATCAGGATGTCCAAAAAACTCACTGAAAAGCCTTCAGCTAATCCAAAATGCTGCAGCAAGAGTACTGACAGGGACTAGAAAGAGATAGCATATTTCTCCTGTTTTGGCTTCCCTTCATTGGCTTCCTGTTAAATCCAGAATTGAATTCAAAATCCTGCTCCTCACATACAAGGTCTTAAATAATCAGGCCCCATCTTATCTTAATGACCTTGTAGTACCATATCACCCTATTAGAGCACTTCGCTCTCGCTCTGCAGGCTTACTTGTTGTTCCCAGAGTATTTAAAAGTAGAATGGGAGGCAGAGCCTTCAGTTTTCAGGCCCCTCTTCTGTGGAACCAGCTTCCAGTTTGGATTCGGGAGACAGACACTAGCTCTACTTTCAAGATTAGGCTTAAAACTTTCCTTTTTGCTAAAGCATATAGTTAGGGCTGGACCAGGTGACTCTGAATCCTCCCTTAGTTATGCTGCAATAGACGTAGGCTGCCGGGGGATTCCCATGATGCATTGAGTTTTTCCTTTCCAGTCACCTTTCTCACTCACTATGAGTTAATAGACCTCTCTGCATTGAATCATATCTGTTATTAACCTCTGTCTCTCTTCCACAGCATGTCTTTTATCCTGTCTTCCTTCTCTCACCCCAACTGGTCACAGCAGATGGCCGCCCCTCCCTGAGCCTGGTTCTGCCGGACGTTTCTTCCTGTTAAAAAGGAGTTTTTCCTTCCCACTGTCGCCAAAGTGCTTGCTCATAGGGTGGTCATATGATTGTTGGGTTTTTCTCTGTATCTATGAAGCGCCTTGAGGCGACTTTTGTTGTAATTTGGCGTTATATAAATAAAACTGAATTGAATTGAATTGTTGCTAGTATTTTTTTCACATTATATTTGGCATTTTGACCTGTTTTGGCCAAAATGATGGGGAAATCTCAGTTAATTCAATTCAATTTTATTTACATAGCGCCAAATCACAACAACAGTCATGCGCGATTCATTTGCCGTTTGAACGCATAGGTGTGAACATCTCCTGCCCTGATAGCAGCGGGGGGAGGACTATCCTCCGCCCGTGAGCGCTTTGGAACGGTCGAGGTGCCCACCGCAGCACCCGCTGCTTATTGAGAGTAAGAGCGATACGCGCTTTCACATCAAAAAGTCGTCATAAATAAGCCTCCAATAACACCAGAAAAAGTCGCCAGATTTGTCACTAGTCGCTTTTTAGAAAAAAAGTCGCTAAGAGGGTCTGAAAACTTGCTAAATATAGCGACAAAGTCGCTAAGTTGGCAACACTGGCAAGTTGCACCTCCGAATCAATGTAATTAACAAAGATTCTTAATTTGAATATTGAAAAATAATACAATAAGAAAACGTAGGCCTATTTGCGAGAAAAACTGAACAAAAGAACAGTCTTAATACAATATTAAACATTCAATTTGCTAAAACTCTACAAGCTATTTATCACCTGCCCTAAAGGGAAAAATTAGCCATAGAGGCCCAAATTGTTTTTATTCCAGGCTTCAAACTGTTGATTTTCAATGTAAAATAAATATTCTGACAAGATTTTGTAGCCAGCCATTTAAAGAAGTACAGTTTTTCGTACTTCTGCACTGGCTTAAGGGTGTTGCATGTTCTTTACCCCGCTTGGTGCTTTTTGAAATAAGAGGCTGCGTTCTTGATTCGCACATTTTGGTTGCGTGCTATTTTGTCATAGTTCAAGGTCACTTAAGATCTGTTACATACAACAAACAGATAATATCTAGACATGTTCATAAATGCCCTAAAAGTAGCAAGCTGCTTACTCATAGTTCCAGGAAATCCTGTTTCTATTTTCTCATCAAACTCCTAGCAAACGTTGCCGGCTCTACCTTCACATTCATGCCACAGATATAGTAAATGACAGTAGTATTGATATTCTTGTGTATTTCTCAGCTAGAAAGCAAATATCTGTATTAATAACATGTCAGGCCACTGTCCTCTTAATTCTGACTGACTCAGACTCTGTTAGGTAATGTTATCAACAACACAGAGCAAAGAAACATCAGATAAAATCAGTTACAGCAGAGCAATGGGAGAAATATTTCTTATTCTGTTCAAGTCTCATCTGTGGGTAGGGATATTGGCAAGTGACAGATGAAAGTCTAAGTACTTCTGGACAGCTGTTTGATTCGTTCTGGATGTAACATCGATCCTGCTGTTGATGTTCAATCATGAAGCCCTAATGTAGATTAAAAAAACAACAACAACCTCCTCAGCTCGCCTTCTCTGTGTTGTGTTGATTCGTCAGTGCACAGGGCGAAATCTGATGAGGTGAATTTGCTCACTGCTCTCCTGTGTTCTCTGATCCCTTCTCGCTCCTCTGGCCATATGGACCAAAAACACCCTTTTCTCCCTCTACAGCCACCACACATATGCATATGTGCGTGCACACAAATACCCGCACAAACTCACATACACTGCAACTTAAGCACATACACCCTCTAACCTCACTATGGTCTCACACAGCAGGCCTGCCATAAATCAATGGGCAGGATCGTGTCTGCCAGTTAGACTAAACAAGAGCATTTGTGAGGATCTGCTCTTGCCCATTAATCATCTTGACAGCTTGAAAAACACATTTCCCCTTTAATGACTGTATTTGGATAATCAGCTCTGTTTCCCTTACCGCCCTCTCTCCGGCTCTCCCTCCCCTCCCATACCCCATCCCCGTTTCTTTCTTATTTTTTTGCCCCAAGCGCAGTCATAGGCATGTGGATAGCTTGCTATTAGAAGAGGGGAAGGTAGGGGAGGGATTGTAGAGGTGAGGGAGGGGTCTCTTACATCAAAAAAGGGTCCTCTGAAAAAAGTAAAAATAATCACGCTGCCCTGTGGAAAACAGTTTGGGTTTTTTTCACCCTCGCTCAACAAACCACAAGGCCTCTGCTTATATAAACTTGTGTATGCGAGCGCACACTCTCACACTGTTACAGTCCTGCTAAATCAAACACAGAGAAGTCATGGATGGCGTACAGCTGCTAACACAAACCATTGTGTGTAAAGATTTGTCACAAGTAAAAAAACAAATACAGTGACACGTGATGAGGAAGTGTGACGCACAGCGTGTGACTGGAGACAATCTGAGCACTGACAGGTTGAGACGAACAGGTCCATCTTTAAACACAACACAAAGGCAAGTGGCTATTAAAAAAACCTGAATTTACTTTTAATTTTCTAAAAATAGAGTTTGAAATTGCATAACTTGCTGTGTTTTGTGTAATTTTGCGTCAGTTATGTCCCAGTGAGACAAAATCAGAATGCATCTTTTACCTCCAAAGCACCAGGCACCCATCGATGTCGTTTTTCTGGGTTATACCTGGTAGGCCACTCATTAGCCAACCAACCAGACAAGTCACTGACTTGCTAGTGACTTGCGATTGAGAAGTCGTTAGAAAATGTCACAAAACTGAAAGGTTGGTACAAAAACTGGACTCAAGTACAGGAACCCAGAACACAGACAGCAGAAATTATTGCAGTGTTTATTGGTTAAACACAAAACTTCAAACGTGATAAGGGCAGAGGCAATAAAACACAGAACTTGAGTTGCGAGGCCTAGTTAACGTGGCTAGGTGGACGTGGATTGAGAGGGGGGGAATTGGGCCGGAGGTGTAGACTGGAATGTGGTGGTTAAGCAGTCACACTGAGGAAAGAGGACAACTGAATTAGGGAGGTAGTGGAGAAGCGCAAGATGGTGAGTATAATGCATGGTTTTCTTACTTGCAGGTGGAGAGAGTAAGCGTTGAGAGGAGGGGTGACGTGAATCCGGAGTGAGCAGGATGATGTAGGGATGGCTGACCTGAGTTCCCAGAGGTTCCTGATGGTATGCGGTGGCAGGAGGGCAGACAAGGCACTGAGTGATTTCCACTGAAGATGTTGGTAAGGTATCCTGAATCGGAAAGACGAGCTTAAGCTTGAAATTTGAGTCGTGGTGAGTCCAGGAACTGTGGCACAAAAAAACAAGGTAAGTGGAGTATTCACAAAGAGAGCTTGAAGCATGTGTGCCGCTACCAACATGAGTTGATGACGAGCTAGTGGTGAATGAACGTCAACGTGCGGCTAAAATCACTCTGACCCGATTGGCTGCGATCGGGTCACTCTGAGCCGATCGCAGAGTGACCCAGGCCATCTGCTGACCCAACCGGGGTCAGCAGATGGCCCGGCCCAGGGGCGGATACCGCGTAGACTCAGGAGCCTGACGGAAAATTCCATCCGCACACCCGGACCGTGACACCCCAATAATGATCAACATTTCACAAAACAAACTTCATGTTTTATTCAGTTTGACCTGACGCTAGCGACAGAGACCATAAAGTTGTCAGGAAAGTGTTTACTGAGGTGAAAGAGCAAAGGAGCCGAGGGCTGATTTCCCTCACAACTGAATGTATTTTTGCAACTGCATGAGTCACTGCCTGCCGGCCTTTAAAAATATTACGGGGTTAAGCCCCTTCTGCTTTGGTTTCACTTTTCAGACCCAGAAGTTGTATCCACTTTTTAATACTGCCTGTTGTCACAATTTGGTTCAAGGGTGAGTGGAGAAGAGTTGTCTTTTCAGGCTATTGCAGTGACCTGAATTCAACCTCATTTTGACCATTCACCATTTGATGTTTAACCATTGAGCAGTTTTATTAGAGGTCTAAAAACATGCTTCCCTTACCGCCCTCTCTCCGGTTCCACACCAGTGAAGTTGCAGCATTTTCACAAACCAATTCTGGTTCATCCGTTTCATTCAGCGGTCCACTTTCGCCCTTCTCATTCTCCGTCGCCGCCATGCTTTTTCCGCCATGTGCGTATAAAAAACAAAGGCACTGCGCATGCGCATTTTACCCATATTCTATTGTGATATTTCATTTTCTTATCATTGCCCAACATTAAACCGGTATTACCATGAACGGTATGATATGGCCCAGCCCTACTCCCACATGCTTAAACAGCACGATGGTGCTGTGGTTAGCGTTGCTACCTCAGAATAAGATGATTTCAACAAATCTGAGGAAGTGTTCAACAGAAAGATTTCTGTTTAAAAAATTCTTCACCAACTTTAGTTGTCTATTTGTAGACATTTTTTCAATGACTTCAGGACAAAGGTTTTCAATTTTCACTATTTTAACCAAATCTCAGTGTTCAAATGTCTGGGCACATCCTCTCCAACATCTTTGTTCCAGTTTTTGCTGGGTGGGTATCTGGTTTCTGTCCATCTGCAGGACAGAACAGCTTGTTAATGTAAAGAAATCAGGGGACCTGTTTCACACTGGGCCAGGCCTGTCCAGGGTCTCAGAGCTTCAAGTGCAGCAGCTTAGGGAGACATGGGAAGTGAAGCAGAAAGTGAGTGTGACTGCCATATCCACACACACATAATTTTGTCATGAATTACTATTCAAGTTTTTCCACTTAGTTTATGTCACCTGTTTGCTGATTAAAGCCTCACTCACACAGTTCCAGATACTGGTCGGCGACCCCCTTGCAGTGTGCGGTTGCTAGGTGAAATGTTTATCTCCTGAACTGTTGACAAGTGATTGCCAAGTGAAATGTGTCTCAAACAGAGGACCAAAAACTGCTTTGTAAGTACTTTGGTCTCGAGCAGATTGCTGATGCTTCTTGTAGGTTGTCTGGAAGAATCCAACTTATCTCCAAAACGTGCCATTTATTCTGAGCAGTTATGGACCTTGAAGAGGTGCAATAGAGATTGTTCATTGTTAAAGTAAAAAGTTGTGCCTGACTGCTGAAGTCAACATGTTTCAAATGGTGCAACTTCCAGTTTCTATTGTGAGCAGTGTTTGCAGACAAGTTGACAACCTCCATGCAAACTGTTGGCAACCTGCTAGCAATCAAAGAAGTGTTTTGGTGTTGTCCCATCACTTTGCAATGAATTTCACTCCAGTGACAGCATGCAAACCAGCAAACACTTGCTAACCAGATGTAAACATAACATAAAAATATTTTACTTTAGCAACTGGTGATTACCATGGGGTCACTGATTGCTAAAGCCCCCTGCATGAATGGGGCTCAATTTCGCAGCAACTGCCAGCAGCCACTCACAACTTGTTGGAGAACATACATTTTCCCTTAGAGTCAAACAGGCCTAAAGGTCAGGCACTGGCAACGTGGTAAAAATGGTTGCAAAGAGGTAAGCAGTGCTGTTCTTTATTCTACAATTACCTGTAGTTTGTATGGAAGTCGCTGACTTGATGGCAAATACTACTCCTTCTGGTTCACCTTCAAAGTAAAAGTTGAGCCTTTTGAAGTGTGTCAGTTAGGCACAACTTATACTTTGACACCAAGCGGATTGTGTTACTCTATTTCAATTTCCATTACTGCTTTCGGGTTGTTTAGCAAATATTTTCTGGCAAGTCAGGGGAATCTAATAGTGACCAAAGTGATCACAAGGAGGTTTCTGGTGTAGCCTCTTCTTGTAGTGTAGCGGTTCACACGTTTGCCTAACAAACACTCTGAGGAAGGGCATGTTGTAAAAACCTGTGCCAAATCAAACATCTGCTTTATTCTGACCCATAACAAATAAAGGAGACACTAAAAAAAGTTTAGTTTGTTGAGTTAGATCTTGATTTGTTGGGTAGTATTCTGTTTAGCTGATCTATGCGCCAGCTTATTTCATAATTGGGCGACCGTAGCTCAGGGGGTTGGGAATCGCATCTGTAACCGGAAGGTCGCCGGTTCGATCCTTGGGCTCTCTGTCCTGGTCGTTGTGTCCTTGGGCAAGACACTTTACCCTACTTGCCTACTGGTGTTGGCCAGAAGGGCCGATGGCGCGATATGGCAGCCTCTCTTCTGTCAGTCTGCCCCAGGGCAGCTGTGGCTACAACTGTAGCTTGCCTCCACCAGTGTGTGAGAGTGAATGAATAGTGGCATTGTAAAGCGCTTTGGGTGCCTTGAAAAGCGCTATATAAATCCAATCCATTATAATTATGTTTTCTTGGTTTTTGAGTAGATTACAAGCTGTTTTTTGAATAATATACTATGCTTCTGCCTCGGTGTCTTTTGACTACTTTGTCCCTGACAGAAAATGAAACTTGAATGGCGTCTTCTCTCTTAGCAAAAGGGAAGATAGCATTCTCACAATGATAGATATCAACTCTGGCACAGAGGACATGAGCAGTACCCAAACAAAAGGATTTTATTAGCAGTTGTCATTTCCACTTTAAATAACTGTTATTTATGCATCCAATATACCTAATGATTCATAGCTTTAATGCATTGTTACACAGGCTGAGAATAGCTCACATGTATTAAATTATATGTAATATATACAGATGTGTAATGTATACAGCAAACCTGTGTGTGTGTGTGTGTGTGTGTGTGTGTGTGTGTGTGTGTGTGCGTGTGTGTGTGTGCGTGCGTGCGTGTGTGCAGCTGCATACTACAGTGTGTTGACAGGTGGAATAATGCATATTTCTGCAGTGGTGTCTGAACAACACACAGCTGAGTGATGCACACAGACACAGTGTTTGGATCTGGCAGCTGAAGTCCAACTCAACTGACAGTCAGCTAACAAACATCTCGTGTGTGTTAAGTGACCGAAGAGAGACCTTGGCACACCCAGCCATTGCAAACACATTTAGACATACACTCACACAGACAATTTGTGATGAATTAATTCCAGTTCACATAACCTCTTATTAAAGATTCTAATCCTGCAAAAGAAAAAAGAAAAAAAGAAAGCAGCAGGAAGGACCATGAAATATGAAATGGAGACATAAAACAGAAATTAGACCCACAATGCTGACACCAAGCACATTATGACCACAGGCCGTCCCAAAGTGGAAGGAATACCCAAGTTGTCAGTCCGAGCATGAATCCTGATTGTCAGCAGCTGCTCGCTCTCCGCCAAGGCACGTTCGTTTCTGAACGGCCGTGACATCTTTGCAGCGATCTCCCAGCGTGGCGGCAAATGGAATCCAGCTGGACGCACGGTTCAAGCGCTATTAGCAGAGCACCGTACTGTAATTGAAACGTTCATTTCTCCACTGGTGGTTAGGGAGGGTATGTCTATTAACGGTGCTCGCTCTCACCACGAGAACTTTGTAGACCGCAGCAGCTCCGGGCAGCTTTCCACGTCGAGGCCAAGTGAGGCTCTCCAAGGTCAGGGCTGGATGGAAATCAAACCGAGAGCACTGTTTCTCTGTCTGCAGCTATACAGCTGAGCTGACAGCCTCTCTCAGTCACTAATCAATAAATAACTCAACCCCAAAATGAATTGTACAAACGATCAAGTTTGTACAATTTGTTCAGGTTCATCACATTTTTAGTTATGTATTAAATTTCATTTGTGTTGACTGTTGATACCTTGCATCCAATAACTCACAAGTTTTATATAAACTTTAGCTGTGTAAATGTGAAAATTACTTTAAAAAATTGAAGAATTTTTGGGTACAGACAAGCATTTAGACATATAAACATATAAGAAAGGTGATCTAAGTGACTCTGAATGTGGCTACTCTGAGTATTTAAAAACTGCTGATTTATTGGGATTTTCCCATGGATCCATCTACAGGCTTCACATGTCCAGAAAGAGAAAATATTCACTGAGTGGCTCTTATCTGCTCAAAAATGCCGTGCTGCTGTCAGAGAATGGCCAGACTCCTTTGAGCTGATAGGAAGGCAACAGTAACTCAAGTAAACACTGGTTATGACCAACATATGCCGTAGCGTATCTCTGAAGGCACGACATATCGATCGCTTGAAGCTGATGGGCCAAGGAAGCAGAAGACCACACCAGGTATGAACAGTTCGGGTTGTTGTCGGTGGTGTAATATTATGGGGGATGCTTTCTTTGCACACTTTCAGCCCCTTCAGCCCAACCGAGCATCATTTAAACTCCACAGTCCTCGTGAGTATTGTTGTTGGCCGTGTCTTTATGACCACGGTGTATCCAATTACAGCTCAAATCATCTCAAAATAATTTCTTGAACATGACAATGAGTTCACTGTATTGTCCATTTGAGATGTGGGGGAAGACGAGTTTCACATCATGGATGTGAAGCCGACAAATCGGATGCTGTCATGTCGGTGTGAGGCAAAATCTCTGAGCTGCATTTCTAGCATCGTCTTGAATCTATGCAATGAAGAATTAAGGTCCTTCTAGAATCATGTCCCACGTTGAGCTGACATCTTTAAATCCTTCCAGGCATTTATTAAGGCAGTTATTTGGAATTACTATCGCATTTAAATTTAATCTTGGTGGTGACCAGGACATCATTACCACATGAATAGAATCCAACTCGAAGCTGACAAAACGTGTTTAAAAAGTTGCCTGACTTTGTCCTAAATAGGGTTTTTAAAAACCTTGTATCCTTGGATATTACACTTCTAATGTTACTTCTTTTGTTGCTTAATTCTTCAACAGGTTTCACGGATTTCTCTTCCGGATAAAGCCTCTTCTGAAAAATTGGAGTCTTAGTCTTTTAGTCCTACAATTGGAGTTCTAAGACTGTAATTGGGAAAATCTGCCATTTATTTGAATGGGAATTAAATTTTTTATGAGACAGGACTGTATCGTAGCCCAGTGTCTTTGTGCTATTGTCCACAAAAACACATGACATTTCCAAGAGAGATGACCAAGACCCACCCAACTAAAGCTATGTATTGTCCACATGCATTTTATTTGTCAAAAGGTTTATTTCCTTTGATTAAGTGCACATGATTGCACTTGGAGGTGTTGGAGGAACTTGTTCCAACCACCTTTCGCCCTGCAAACCAACCTGGAAGTCTTTAATATGGCTTTTATTTTTTCCACGTAGAGCATTTCAGCATGGCTGGCTGCAGACGTGAATGAGAGCGGAATCGAAACAGGCATGTAGAGGAGTCAGTCACAGGGCTTATGTGGAGAAATAAAACAGAGATTGTGTGACAGGCCCTGATGAGGGATGTGTTCACGCCATCTGGGTTGCTTTAACACTGCGGTCACTGTTGGATGCCGAAGGCTCTGTATTGTGTCCTGATGTTAAACACAGAGGTGGTAGTCATGGAGTTGAGGTTAATGTTTTGTTCTGAAGACACAGTGAGAATGAGAGAGAGAGACTGAAAAACCCTTCTCTCTCTCTCTCTCTCTCTGTCCTGGCTGTCAGCAGAGACGTGAGCCGGGGTAGAGCTGGCGTCTAATTGAAGAGCAGCTCCACACCCTGTCGTCATTAATCACCGAGCCTGTCAGCCGCTGCTCAGGACCTCACAGTGGCACTCTGCACTGACGCACAGAGAGGAAAATATTAGTGCCCTCCAGCACCACCTCCACTGATACTACCTACTACTACTACTCTGATTACTTTCATTGCTGCACATTACTGTGCTGTCCTTATGACTAGAAGCACTTTCAGTCCTACACTGAATGAAAACATCAGCATTTTTTTCCCATTTTTTTGATATCGTATGAGTTTAAAGAACGTGTAACAAGGCTCACTCCTGTCTCTGATCATATGTTAGGATAAAAAAGAGTGCGACATCAGTGTTGTCAGTCAACTTTACAGCAAGAAATCATTTTCTGAGAAATCATTATAAAATCAAAGCATTGATTTTTCAAGTGAAATACAGAGATTTTAGAGGGTCGAGAATAACTTTATAATTTTTATTTTATAAGATACTGAATTATTTGGGGAAGTGTTGTAGTTCTTCCTTTGGGGTAACAGTTAAGATATACCCAGACCACATATACTGTATATAAAAGATGGAGATGGGCCCCCGATGACTCTTTTTTCAGAACACATTTTGAAACTTGCCATTGTAATTACATTTTCTATTTATCAATTAATTTACAACCATAGGTGACTGCCTTTCATTCATTTGGATGAAAGGGTGGAGTGCTAAGATTGCAGCTAATACTGGCTAGCTTGGTTAGCAAATGGCATCCATAAACTGTACATACTTGCTAATTAGTCCTAAGTAGCAAACTAATAAAACACTATAATTTCACTTTTTGAAAAGTGTGTACCACACTGCAAGTGCTGATATGACATATGGATAGACCCAATGAAAATACTCCTACAGGTACAAATGTGACAAACATGGGCTCCAGTTCACTAACTGGAATATTTTTTGTCTTAACCAGGCTGCAGATCTGCTGTAAAGACAGACATTTCTACATGGGAGTCTATAGAGGACGGAGTCACCCTCTTTATAAAAACAAGAAAAGTATTATTTTTAATCAAGCGCAACAAAGATTAAGCAGAGCAGAAATTCAGCAGAATAAATTTATATTTGTCATATTTACTTTAAAAACGGGTTAAATTACTTGGAAAATTGCTATTTACTGTGGAGTACCACAGTAAAGACACACTCAACCCACCAGAGTCAGATAGTGTTTCAGAAGAAATAAATTAACTCAGTTCTTTTTTTACAAATTTAACTCTTAAAAACATTCTCAAAGTCGCTTCATTTCATTATTTTTAGTGTGATGAAATTTAAATCTAAATATTTTTTTTTCTTTTTTCTTTTTGTTGTTTTTACAGTCATTTACATATGTGCTTGTGCTGACAGGCATAAGAAAGAGTTATTACTCATTCATACATGATCATTTTGAGCTTACGTGTACGTGTCTGCACATATCTCAGAGTATAAAGGCGTGCACTGTTTTGTTTCAGAACAGAGATATTTGGTTATGCTGAAAAATATCGTCAACTGTACCCTTATTTAAAAAAATCTCCATTTTTGGTGAAAGGGACATTTGTGTAAGCACTCTGTGAACAAAAGATCAGTGCTGGATACACCCCCCCACACACACACACACACAGTCTTGCGGAGGCGACATAAATGGAGTGTGTGGGTGTTGACTCAGCTGTGAGAGTGTGTGTGGGGGGAGAGAAGATAGATGTAGGAGATTGATGAGCGCCGGGATAGGGAGAATAGTGAGGCATTTGATGAACGAGTGTAAACTGGCAACAGTGGAATTAATTCCACCACCCTCCCGACAAGATTGAAAGTTCTCCCCTCTGCGTGACCTCCAAGTGTGAATCATCTTCAGATTCAAGCCGGTGTAACCAGGTCTCTGTGCATAGTTTGTGAAACAGCATCCCAGCAGCTGCATAGATGTGCATCAAAAGCAAGAAAACAGTGACGATCGCTTCATTTTTCACCTGTGTTTCACCTGCACAACTTTAGGGGGCAACATAATCCACTACATCTCTAGCACCACAACTCTGCAAGTTCCAAAAGAAATGCACTGCATCCTTGACCTATTTTGTCTAGACTACTTCATAAATGACATAAGAAAAGCAAGAACATGAAAGTAAGTCTGTCCTCTCTCAGACAAGTGCCTGGCTCTGGTTTCTAAAGGAGAAAAATAGGCGTATTGTCCCAAAGAGCTATCCAGAGTGGTGATCAGGGCGCCGTGACCTTGCTGGTGTGGCAGGGGCTGGATGTGGTTTGGGAGGGTCATCCATTTTGTTAATGGTCCTGTCAAGTGACACCTGTGCTTGCCTCTCCCCTGTCTGGAGTGCTAATGAAGCGCGAGAGTGGAGGAGTCTGGGAGTCGGGGTCAATAGCCACCTTGGAGACCGCAGCCACGGCGCTCTGCGCCACCTACGCCCTGTCAGCCAAATAGAGTGGAGCCACAGATACATTATCAGGGCTGAAGCACTAATGGCAGTGGTGTGGCTTTAAGATAGACCGAGTCCTTCCCTTTAAATTAGCATCCAGCAGCTCTGAGTGGAGAATGCTGACTTCAGTAAACCACGGGGCAGCAGCCAAACAGCACAGAAAATGGCTCTTCGCATCAGGACAGTGGCCTCCATGTTTGCGGTTCCTGCAAGAGAGCCGGCTCTCCTCAGGGGAGGTGTCAGCACATTGATGAATATTTCTCTATTAACCGCCTCCCATTGTCAGCTCTGGCCTTTGTGTTTCAGGCCAATCCGTCAGAGCGTGAGGAGCTCCCAGGTCGACGTCTCCCTCAGGTCATTATTGAAGTCCCAGTGACCCGGCACAGCCGTCCTCTTTGCTGAGGTGGCTGCTTCCAGGCCTCACAAACAAGAATCAGCAATTAAGCGCAGCACCCGCAACAACAAAAGCAATGCGGGCATCGAAGAGTAGGTGGGATGAAAGTCTTCAGAGACTCGCTAACAGGGCTAATGTGACCCGGCGTGGCCTCTTTAGGACGGCCCTGTCAACTGATATGAGCCATGAAATATTACACACAGCCACATATAGCGCGGCTGTGAGAGCCAGTATGATAGATGGGCTTAGATAAGTGCAGTGCTGCAGTCTGGTGAGATTTACTGTGTCCTCTGATGCTCGAGACAAAAAGATACTTCATGGTGCTATATATAGAATAGAAAAGAGGAAAAAAAACAAGTTGAAATGCAATCATGTATCATTTATTTAACAAAATAAGACTTTCTCCTATTGGTGGGATAGCACAGCCATCATTGATTTTTTTTTTCTTTGTATATTGTTTGTTTGTTTTTTTTAATCTCTGCACCATTTGTTTGGGAGACTGTAGCTTGCTGACCCCATGTAAGCTTGAAAAAATATTACATCTTTGCATATGTACAAATAAAAATAATGGCATTGTTCAAGATAATTCTCAAAGACATGCAATTCTCCAGAGTCTGAATAACGCAGTGAAGGATGAGGAAAAAAGAAGACAAAACAGCAGTAAGGAAAGAAAATTAAAAAAGAGGTTCTCAGAATAAAACCTCACAATCCATCTTCATTATGGTGCAACTTTTTTTGTGTGTGTATGATAGGCATAATGGTAGTATACTTAAATCATTCCTTTTCAGTTAGAATTCATTTGGACAGCAAAACTTCCAACCCCCAGGAGTTGAATACCAAGCGCTTGAGTGAAAAATAAATACAGACTTTTTAAGATCTAGGAGAGATATTGAGAAAAACAAAAGAAATCAAGACAAGTTTATCATTTTTAAGCTCTGCTTCCCACCCGTCTTGGATCACCAAAGTCTGTTCTTTCTCTGCTGCTGCAGTTGATCCATCAGTCTTTTGCCTTTGGAGCACCAGTCGCAATCCTGAGGCTAACAGGTGGTGTTCCTGGCAGGCAGGCCAACAGGCACGATGCCCTGTACTGGTGATGACCCCAATCTTGACTATCCATCTTCAGGGCTGCTCTGGAGAATCCCAAGCTGGTGCCTGCAGTCTGTGGGCATCAACGCAGTTTTGGATGTCACTGGTATCCAAGGGCTGAGGCTGAGCCCAGTCTCTGACTGTAGAGGGCATAGGGGGAGTAGTAGGCTGAGGAGGAGGGCAGGGATGGCATGGGAAGTCCTGGGGCTCCTTGCAAGTGGGATTTGCTGTAGGGGTGGTAGCGTGCCAGACCCAAACCAGGGGAGCCACGGAGGGAGAAGGAACTGGGCAGGGTACCCGGGCTGCTGGGTGGGGGCAAGTGGAGATGGCAGGAAGCTGTAGATGAAACCGATGACGGATAGGCAGACAACAACTTAGTGTCCACCATACCAGGCAGGGCTGTGTGGGTACGCAAGTGGGCCAGCAGCTCCTCTGATGTTGCAAAACGCTTGTCACAGGGACCCCCAACAGACACCCAGTTACAGGCATGAGGCTGCGGTTCATTAGGGAGCATGAAACCATACGTGTAAAGGGGGTGGGAAAGAGAGGGGGTCGTGCTGGAGGACAAGGAGCTAGAGTGTAGAGAGTGAAGGTGATGTGAGGGGTAAACCAGGGGAAAACCAGACTTGAGGCTCGAAGGGTCATGGACGCAGGTGGAGCAGTTACTGCCTCCTAGGTGGGGTGCATTGGGGTAACTCAGACAGTAAGGGTCCCGACATAAACTCTGCATCAGAGATGGGGGTGAGGCTCCAGTGAGTGGGCTGGAGCTGGGGTGCTTCCCTGAAAGTCCTAAACCCAAACTAGATTTGGTAGGATCCAAGCCAGGGACAAACTGGGACGGGTAGCCGGCATAAGCCCCGACAATGGAGCCATGGTAGCCCATAGAAGCAGGGGGTAGGGGGAAGACAGAGTGTCCTGGTTTAAATGGGGAGACTGGGGCGATGTGCCCTGAGCCCAGACTGGACTGTGAGGAGGCCTGCGGGTCAGCCTTGCTCTCTGGCCGCGGGCTGCTTGCAGAGCTGGCGTTGCTGGAGTTGGCGCTGGCCCGTACGTGGCTGGAGTTGGCTAACTGTGCACCATCCATGCCTGACTTAGCTGCATCTGAGTCTTTTTTACCAGCGTTGTTGCTATTACTGTCCGAGCTGGCTGGCTCTGAGCTCCCAGGTTTGCTGTCCACGTGTGGAGCCTGCGAGTGTGGTGGGGGCTGTATGGAAGGGGAATGACTTTGTCTGTGGGGCTGGCTCTGACTGTGCAGGGGAGGAGAACTAGAGCCGGGTGACCGTGAATGGGGAGGGAAAGATGGACATGAACCACCACCGGAGCTTCCATTTGGCACCCTGAAAGACGCTTTATCTGAAGGCCCCTTCGTCACCAGAACATCCTTACGGCAGTCGCCTGATGACTTGGAGTAAGGCTTGAAGCTGGATTTGTCCTCCAGGGACTGGTGCTGTTCTCCGGACTTGGATGACCGGCTGGAGGGCTCCTTGTCTCCCAGACTACCGGAGGAGAGGGAGGCCAACTTGGAGGAAGAGGGGGGGTCTGGTTTACCAATTTGAGAGCAGGTCTGTGCCAGCAGGGCCAAAGGACTCTTCTTGGCATCCAGCTGAGGAAAAACAAAAACAAAAGCAATAGATAAAAGATTTTTTTAAAGCAAATCAAACATTACACCATAAAACCCATACAGATAAAAAAATTTAATTCCGAGATATTATATTCTAATTTTTCAACAGTGAAATGAATAAAAGACGTCAGAGGGTGAAAGTTGGAGCAAAGTTTAGGTAAAAACGAAGAAAAGAAAATGAAAAACATCGTAAACATTCCATAAATACAAACGGAACGATTAACAACGTGGTGTTAAAGTGGCGATTTTTTTAAAAAAAGTCTATAAGTTGCAGTCATTTTGTATTTATAAACTCTGGTGTTTTGCATTTTGCCCCCAAAAAACTGCCGTGCGTAAAATGGCGCAGACGGGATTTTCGTCGGATAACATTCCAGCCCTCCTACACCCGTGGATTTAAGAAGAAATAATTCAAATTAAGAAGAATAAGAAAAAGGCAAAGAGAAAAACGACATCTGGTGCCGCAGACATATCTTAATTTTTTTTTTCTTATCCACTTACTTCAATACTGGCAGGCGCGGATGTGAGAGGCTGGAGGTACTCCGGGTGCAGCAAGTGGCCGCTGTGCGCCGTCAACATCTTTACGATCCGGATAGGAAGCCTTTTAGCCTGGCGCGAAGGATCCGAGGGAGAAAGACAAGGAGTGGGTGTGGGAACGGACGGTCTCTCCGCTCCTGTCCGGTGTGGATCGTCGGCGGCGCTGCGTTCCGGGGACTGGCTGCGTAAAAGCGGTTCAGGTCCACCGGGGAGATCTCTCATCTGGATCGGGGCGCAAAGAGGGACGGAGGCATGTAACGGGTGGACGCGGGGTTCACTTTCATTTAGAAGCACATTTCATGGTGATGAACTTTAAAAAAAAAAAGAGAGAGAGAGTGCAGTAATCCACAGGGCAGTGCGTTGTGCGCGTCCTTCGTGTCGGACCAAAGCTGGCTCTACAGAGGAACAAATCGCCCAAATGTCATCCTTTATGGGGCTCTTTAATATTACCCGTCAGTTATTCCTAAATATTCCTTATCCAGTGTTGGAGAAGATGGAAACAAAAACACCACAAGTAGTCACTGCTCTTCAAAATAACGGGTAAGTTGAAGGAATATCCCCGCAACGGACAGAGTGTGCGACAGTCCTCCCGTGTGCGTGTTTCTCTCCCACTGCAGCAGCCTCACAATACCTCACTTCTTCCACATACTAAAGACGGGAAGGGAGGGATTTCAAAGCAAGGAGCCGCCGTCCAATCATAAGTGCCCGCATTTACAAGCAGGGGCGGAGCGAGGATGAGGGAGGAGAGGGGCGTTTGTCTCCCGGCCTCACCCTCTTACCCAGGGCTGTAATGTAGGTGGAAATCTGTGTCAGTGACCTCCATAAGCCCAGTGCAAACTACACATAAAGTAGCAGTAAAATGTTTGCACCACAGATCTGAGAGCAGTTTAAGCAGCAGGAACTTTATCCACAGTGCTTCCACACGCAAACGTCTCCCGACTGCTGGGAACTAACTGCGTGTGTAGTTTTCTGTTGAATGTACCCAACGCCATTATTGGAAATAAGGTACGTGTAATTCAAAATAATAATAACCTACTGTCCATGGGCATTTCTGGCATGTTAATAGCTTTATTGCATTATCACAGCCCCGCTGCCATCTCTGCTGGACATAACTCAATTTTTCCAGCTTAGAGCAAATTCACATGATTCAAGTTTTATGTATTTTGCTGTGACAGCACATGATATCTTTCCATCTTGTTTTGTGCATTCACGTCCCCGCCCTCTCAAAACACTGGCATGTTAAGAGTTGAATGACAGTTGCTATTGTAATTATGAGAAATGCATGGTACTTTGAGAGCTCTTCTCCAACTCATACATGCTTATAAAATAAAACTGCAAAAGAGTCCCTCCTTGGCTGCCAAATTAGTAAGCCAGTAATTGAATTTCATTTTCTATAAAGAACAACGAGCTGTGCTTTATGGGGATTTCCATCCCGGTTTAAACGCCACCTCCTACCAATCAGATGGCTTGGCTCTAACTCCCCCATCCATAATCCAACATATTACAACACTGTAACAGTCAACATGTTTAAAGTAGTTTCACGGGTCACTGATTACTGGCTAAAGAGAAATCAGAACAGCCTTTTCTTCTGAGGTTAAATAGGTAAAACTTGTTTGACATTTCACAGCACAAGCCGGCCTTATCAAGAGGCACTGCCATCAGCCTAGCGCCTTGATTCTAATGGCCGCTGCCATTTATCTGCAGCTGAGTGGAAAGTCAGTGTGAGGAGGATGAAGTCACTTCAGCCTCATTCAACAGCATCACTGTTTGACCTGTCATCATTAGGCTTAGTCATCATTCATCACCCACACGCTGCCACTCATGCTTCAATGACCCGAAGAAATCCAAGAATATGTGAACGTGCACGCTGCCAGGCTAAGTGCGGTGGTACAGTCTCCTGTCTGTTTGTTTAAACCTGTCTGTCGCCACCTCGGGTCGAGACACATAAACAGGTGACGCACTCGCTGCGATATGCAAAGGTAACGCTGAGAGCTTACGATTTTTTTCTTTCTTTCTTTCTTTTCTTTTTTTTTACAACGTAGACAGCCGGTTAAGTCGTGTGTCTTATTGTTTACCACACAGTCATCCACTTGTTAAAAGGGTGAGTGGGTAAGTCGTAGGTGGGGTTGGATAAGGAAGGGGCGTCCAAAAGGAGACCGAGGAGGAGGGCACTGGGAAAAGCCAGACAAAGGCAGCAAGAGAATGAAACAAGGGAGGGCTCAAACAACAGGGAGCAACTCCTTTCATGTGTCCCCTTGATGTAGGCTGGTAACAGCTGTTTTGGCGTGTCGATGACTGATGGCTGTTTCCTGTTGTGGATATTTTAAGGCGACAGCTTTTCTGTTAAAGAGTTTTCTCAGCATGCCCAGGTCCTGCTGGCCCTTGAGGCATTTCCATGCCTTTTCCATGGTTGTATCAAAGCATTGGGTTTGGCTGGAACAGCAGCCAAACAAACCACCCCCTGCTCCCCAGGATGGGGGCCGATAGGGGCTGAGGAGGAGCGGACCCCACATGCCCCTGTGATCCTGTGATTTATAAAGCCGCTGAGGCCTGTAATGGACGCTATAGCTCTGTGGTGGGGTCTAATTCATTCCTGTGTTGAAAAGCTGCCTTTGCTTGACTCCAGAGTAAATATATAATGCTGACATTAGGCAGCTGAATTCTTCAAACCTGGCTCAAGCAAATCCTCATCTGCTCGTTTGTCTTTGCTCCATGTTTGGAATTGCTGAGGAGTTTTGTGGCGCACGCGGGGATTAGCCTCGTGTAGACGCTGTGTGATCGTTTAATGAGGAGATGACATTGATGTGCACTCATTTGAGTCTTTTTTGTTTCCCCAACACTTCTACATGTTGTCACTGGTGTCAGCCAGAATTTGACAAGATCTGGCTGGGTCCCTCAGCAAACATTTTCTGCCCTTACAAAGATCTTGACATTGAATTTCCAATGTCTGAACATTTATTTCATAGTCAAAATTGTGAAGGTTTTAGGGTCCAAGATGTTGCCTTATTATATCCATGAAGCACATTCAAGTATTTTTTGTGCTTTCTCGCAACAAAGAGTTTTTGTATATTAGTCTGTTTTATTTTTTTATTTATTTTATTAGACTGGAACAAAACAAACCTAGGTGGAAAAAAAAGATAATCTAGAAAATACGAGCAATAACATGCAAAATTTACATCCTAGCCATATAACTAATATAACTATATGGAAAAGGCAACTTCTGCATCTGCTAAGTGAAGCCATAAACAAGATGAGTGACTGCTCATCTGCTTGTTACCTGTTGAAGTTCAGGGTCTGGCTGCATTCACTCAGCTTTCACCCTGGGTTCTTGGCTAGCTAAGTGTTAGCATGCATAAATGTGCATATTCGCGCTCTAGACTGCATCGATCTTTTCCTCCTCTAAAATCAGCTGATTGTAGCGCGATTGCATGAACCGATAACCGGGATCGACAGGCAGGCGGACTCACAGTTTCAAGGAATCGGACTACTGGGAGCCAGTTTTCTATGAGAACCAGTTCTCGGTTCCCATTCCTAATTGCTAGTGGTACATGAATGGCTCTACCTTGATAAGAAACAAAACAAACAAACACGCTTTTGCAACTTTCCCACTGGAACGCTTTAACTCAGAAATGTCGTCACTCCCGAGTTCTGAGATCTGACTTGTGAGTCATGTGGAACGTGGTATTACCACACACATTGCTAACATGCTTAGATTGTAATTAAAGTTCACAGTCACATACACGAAGAGGCTCACCATTTATAGATACATATAAACAAACTGCATGACCATGTTTAAAAAATGGTGTCCCATAATAAACCCCTAATTACTGAGCATGGAGCTGGCAACGTGTGGCTGCTGATAACAACAGTTTAACAGTCAGATACACCACCAATTTAATGGTTAAACGGAAAAACGTGGACGCGTGCATTTGCTCTTTTCATAGCATAATATGATTCATATTTCCTGGTTTGTAAGACTAGAACACCGTAGGATGTGGAAACAACATCCCCTCTGGCTGCCCGCCTCACAACCGTTGCAGTTTTTGGCGTCGGACCGCGACCGTTTTTGGCCTCGGCCATAACGTCGGCGTCTGAAAGATATGTGCCGAGACTGTACAAAGAGGAGAGAGAAATGATAAAAGCGCCAAAGAGGCAGAGGAGGGAAAACGAGTGTAAATAACTCCTATTTAATTATCTGTGACTGACTTATGGGGTGTGTGGAATGGGAATAGAGGCCTGAGGCTGGGGCTCTGCTCAACCCCAAGTGTTTTCTCCAGCAGTAATAAAACCAAGGGGGAAAAAAAAGTGGATTAAGACAGTTTCATGGGGTGTAGCAGACATGGCATTTAGACCGAAACACTTAAAAAGAGCCTCGCAGGCAACATTCCAGCCAGGACAGAATGTTGAAACAAGGATTTCCTTGAGCTGAAAGGTCCACAAACAATATCTACACAGTGTACTTAATGTGTTCACACTTCCTCGTTTATCTTTCTGTGGGTGCCTCTCCCTCTGTCTTTGACATACACACACTAATCCTTTCACAGTTGAATGTGCGTGCGCTCGAACGTGCAAATGTAACCCTGTGCGCGCAAATATAAACAGACAGTCCGCACTGTACACGATAACATCTTAACAGTGTGTGTTTTTATAGTGCCCGTACAGTGCCATCTATCTGACTGCCTACATAGAGAAGCAGTGTGTGTGTCAGAGTCAAAGCTGTGGTTGACAACCTTATCTCTCCGGTTTAGGAGGGAGATTGTCTCTCTTGTCAGCTCATCACGTCTCGCGAGCTAACGCTCTTATCCACTCTGCCTACCTGTCGTCTATCTGTCTGCATTATAATCACGCCGGGATAATAGGCTTCCCCCCTGCGTGTGCAGATTGGCGCTTTTATTTCCGAGTCCCGCTCCATGCGGGGTTCCACCTCGTCATGCTTGCTCCACCTGAAGCACATTCACAGGAAGGCCGCGCGGGGCCGCGCGACGCCCACGACCTCGAGTCGTCACTGCATGCTCGGAAAACAAAAGCAGCTATTGTCCTCCACACGCAGAAGTTATCAAGAGCACGAGGAGGAGGAGGGAAGGAAGGGCCTGCACTGCCAGACAGGGTCTGCCTCAAATCAGATCATTCTGCATTGTTGTGTGAAATTTCAGATGACATCAAAAGATGTTTTTCTTTTCTGCTGGTCTGATGAAGGAGGGTGATGGGGGGGGTCATTTTGATGGAAGCACAATCAAGGTATTCACAAGCTGGAGCCGTGACAGGTCTGGTAAAAGGAACAACAACAGGCCGGGCAAAGAAAATCTCCCTAACACATTCCTCACGCTTGTTTAAGTCACTGGTGCTTCCTCTGCTCATGGTCAGAGTCACCGCCTCTGCGTCTTCATCATCCAGTCTTTGTTGAGAGGGAGCATGCTTTCTTGAAGAAAAGCTCCGGCGTTTTATGACAGAATCGAAACCAGAGCAGAGTTTCACATAAAGAATCTCAAGCTGAGTTTCCAAAAAAAGAAGAAAGAAACGCTGCTCAATCTAGCAGCTCGTTTATTTGAGAAAGTGACTCATTGACATTTGTGACCTGATGAACAGCAAAAGTTACAGCAGTACATGTCAGTCATCACAACCTCCTCTGGGGCCAAGTCACGTCAGCTGCCAACGGCTTTGATGTGACAAGTGATGGTATCGCTCAATTAAAAGCCTATCAGTGTGAACAGTAAGTAAATCAACACCTTTCGAGCTTGGCACATCAAACAAGTCATTAAAGCAGCCCGCCCATGCCATTAATCTTTCTGCGAGATCTCGCCAAACCAGGGTCACTGCGGGAGCAGGAAAACTTGCAGTGTAAAGAGTGTTAAGTGCAGTCATTATGACAAAGTCAATTCTCAAGACTGATTTTAGGCTCACTAAAAAGAAAACTATCCTGCTTCAACCCAGTCTGACAGCAAAATGCGTCAGAGATAGGTTGCTCAAACAAGTGTTCAACTCATTTTGTTGCCAGTGTTTCCTAAAACTGCAGTAATGGTGCCTTAAAAGCTGACTGAAAACTAAGATATCATAAAACGTTACCCCAGATCTAGTGGCAATAACATGACCTGAAAACTGATGCTAATAAAACCTAAAAATAAAAAGTAAATAAACACAAATATACAATACAAGTCAAATCCCAGAGGCCTGGGTAAGAGTCCTGAATTCTAATATGGACACCACCACCTCCTAATTTATGACATTTTGTGAAATATAAAAGTACAAAGGCGAGAAAAACAAACAGCCAAACCAGCAAAGACATGTTGTAATTATAGAGCGTCTACTGAAAACAATATTTTTGCACTGTGGAGCAATATAGCCTTCTGCACATTTTGCTGCAAGACCTGGTTGCCTGCTTTATTGAGTTTAACTACATGTGGTCGGGCACAAGTTGGGATTTACTTTTATTAATTCTCCATAAAGCATAAAACTGTAGTTTGAGAACAGGCAGTAATGGAAAACACATTCCAGACATAGACCTGGTGTGGTCAAAAATATTTTTCTCAGTTGGGTCCTTGTAGTGACAAAGCACCGCGCTTCTCCCCAGCAGTATTTCACCGGCTAGGATGAATACATGAAAGTGAAGCACTGCCATATATCAACCTCCACCGCCCCCTCCTCCTTCCCCAAAGTGCTCTATGTGAGCTGTGCAAAGTCACACACAGCCGTTTGTTATGCGACTGTGCATTCTCATTTTCGAGCTCTGCGTTGAGGGCTACGGGCCAAGCTGACACTTATGAAATATTTCCCTTGCTGACCTTAGCTACTGCCTCAGCTGGGGAGATTAATCCTCTGTCGGCAGACACTGGGAACACACTGCAACTGCAGCACACACACACACACTGACGGCATCTCGGTGACTAGGAAACACAGCAGTTGCAACAGCAGAGGCACACAACTCTGTTCTTGGTAGTAATAATTACAGCTTCTGTTGATTTATTTCAGCTACACTTGATAGCGTGCCAGTTGCAAGGGAGGTGTAAAGAGAGTTAGCTGGAATGCAATACAGGTTCTGAACCACAGTTATACAGCAAATATTGCACAAGCCTCTAAATAAGCAAGATGCAGGCAGTGCAAGGATATAGAATCAACAATGAGTTTTTACTCTAGAAGCACTCCTATGTGATTTCATTTTCAGGGTATTTCCAATATGGTCGCCACAAAGCAAAACTCAGAGTGAAGGCAAGTAAGGGAAAACTGCTGGCTTCTAGTCAAGAGGCCAAAATGGTGAAGAGTAGGAATGACAGGGTTTTTTAAGGAGAAAGAAAATTAGGATAAATATAGAAGGGAAGCAAAGAAAGACTGTACATAAAGCTAGCTGTAGCTGCCATATGATGCATGATTCAAGGTACTTTATATTGTGAGGTTAAGTTACTAAAAGAATACAAGAAAATTTCAATATTCATACATGCCCCCCAACACACACACATCGTGAGCTAGCACTTGGTGACAGTAGGAAGGAAAAACTGCTGGAGAAACCTCCAGCAGAACCAGGCTCAGAGAGGGGCGGGGCCATCTGCCACGACCAATTGGAGGTGAGACCAAAGACACTGTGGAAAAGCAATAGAGATTAATAATTTATAATGAGTTCTTTCCAAGTGAGGATTGGAAACTTGGTCTTTCTAAGTTGAGGAGGCGTTCCACAAAAAATTTAGACTTATTCAGGAATGCACCACAACGGAGGGTTCAGAGTGACCTCTGGTAAATGATCCTAAGAGGTATTTAACATTAGATGGGGTCATCACTGCCATCAACATCACTTAAGCGAAGTGATGCCGTGGTTGCCATCTTGGTGTGTTAAAACCAGATTATGCTAAATTGTGTTGCCAACAGGGTAGTTTTTTCAACATGCTAATATCCACAGATTGGCAAATAGCTAATATAGGTCCTCATTGGTCAGACTCTAGTAATGAAAAACCCGGAAACCTAAACGTAAAATACAAGCAATTATTTATGATGTTTAAGTTATGATGACCTTTCTTTGCTTCCATATTTCAACATTCTCACCCTGAGGCAGAACAGCACTGTGGACTCCGTCCACAGAACCTTTTTCTTCCCCCTGAAGGTTGACCAAGTCTCTGTCCAGCCCTGTCTTCTCTTAATGTGTAGCAGCAGATGACTTGGCTGAGTTTGGTCTTTTGTAAAAGGTTATTTAGTTGACAGGAGAGAGAGCAAGCTGCTCTTGCAGTTCCTGCCAGAAGGTTGCACTACCGGTGTATCGTAAATTACTCAAGACAGTGAACAAGAACAGTGGGGGTGGAGAGCAGAGGGGGCAAATGGCAGAGGAAGGAAAGGGGGTGAAAGAGTAAGTGCAATTTTCTTTTTGGTCCACGGTGATGAATGAGTCTCTGAGCAAGGCAGAAAATACATCATATCACCTTTAATTGGTACACATTTCTGCAGCCGTAACTCAGTGTTTAAAAATAGACAGTGGAGAGTGAAATACGACATCATATATTCCACCCAGTGACACTTTTACAAGCCCTCCTTGCAGTATAAAGGCATTGATTGCTATTTCAAAGCTCCACGTTAGAGTCAGTGAGTGCTGAGTATCTCCAGCTGCCAGTGACTTTAACGCATGAAGACCAAAATGTTTTGTGGTTTTCACATAGGCTTTTTTAATATGGAAAAACTGCCACGAGTCTTTACAAAACATTTCAATCACGAAAGATAAGTGTTTAAGAAGGATTAGGTGTTTTTCTATCCACTATGGGTGGTCATAATGTTGAAAAACAGTGACAAGTTGGGGGGAAAGGAAAAAAGGAAAATTCACAGCTCTCAAAGTGGCTGCTAAAATGATGTATTTAAAATCTATTTAGCAGTCGGATGACATTTTATTGGAGTTGTTAGTTAGCTTGATAGTAAAGATGTTTTTCCTGTCATGACTCCAGTGGGTGGTGGTGGGCTGACAGTGCTGGAAGGCTCATGTTTTATAATAAAAGGTAACATAGGCTGTTACAGAGACGTTACAAGAGCGTGCATAAGAAAGACTGTAAGAGATAGATGTAGCCACTGTGATGTGTCCTAAAGTTAGCATTCTGTCTGCTAGCATGTTGAGATTTTGGAGCCAGTGACCGCATTTGGACAAGAAGGTGCTAATTCATTTAACCCTAGCAAGTTTGAGTAGCTAGCTTCATCAATAAACTCTGAAAATGTGACATACAGACACAGCTGCTCGCTAACTAAAGCTGACTCATAAAACTACAATTGAACAAAACTGTCTCATAAACATCTGCATCACACAGAAGGTCATATTAGCAGTAAGATAAATCCATGACATTGTTTCAAAAGGCGCCAACACCACAAATACAAGAAGGAAACCGACTTTAGTTTTTAGACGATAGATGGTATAAAACATGGACGTTACATGTAGGTCAGAGAAATTGAGCCAATGCAGAGGTGCCTTAAACTTGCTTTCTATCTGAAGGACACCAGATGGTAACGGGTGTGGACTTCCAGTCCAGTAGAAGTGTCTCAAAAACAACTTTCTGACTTGGCCATTGTAAACACATTCTCCTAAGTTTATTGTCTCAGTCACTTATTTGAATCATTTTGTATAAAAAATTAAGTCTGTTTTGTAAATCTCGGTCATATGTTTTTTCAAAAGGACAATTATCTGTAGTATAAAATGACAACCTTATTGGCTAATGTCATTAACCAATAAGCTTAAAGTTTTGTAATCAGATCTGTAATCTCATCTCCAGGATTCAAACCAGGACTTCATAAATCAATGGGTGGAGTCAGAGGAGATTGGTACATCTGTCTGTCACAGCAGTCACACCCATATCTTTAGGCCATAATGGTATCAGATGGGTGAGTCATTAGAAATTCCACCCACTGTAATTGTTGTCTTGCAATTCTTGTAATTTTCTGTTGATAGGCTCCTTCTTCGTGAAGGAGCCTAAGGAGCCTATCAACAGAAACCAAAGCTGTTCTTGTACCGAGCATGTTTTTAATTGCTGTAAAGTGCAGCATTTTAAAAGTGGTGATTTCCTTAATTCTCAAGCCAGACTCTGGTGTCCTTTAGAGGAAGTGCCGTTTTTGGGACTTCTGCACTGGCATCATTTATTTAGACCATCACAAAAACACTACTGTAGCTTCTGTTTTGGAAAAGTGAGGCCAGCATGAAAACAACGTAAAACTGCAGTCAATCTGAAGACCACTAAATAGTTTCCTATAGAGGTCTAGTGCATTCTGACTTAACCTCAGTAGACAGTTTGTTGATGAATTTATGGCCTTGGTCATTTGTTTTGGGTTATATTTAATAAAAACTTAAGTTTGCTTTGTAAAGATTAGTCATATTATATTTGAATGGAGTGTTTTCAATGGTGTGCACGTGATTGACAAGCCATTAGCCAATGAGCAAAGGGTTCACAGCCAATCTGATGGCAGAAATGTTCATCTAAAGCCTTTAAAATAGGATGTCATCAACTGTTGGATAATGTCATGGTCTCTAAGTCCACATTTTGTGCTGTCTGTCGTTTAGCCCTGGAGGTTGCTGCTTGATGAAAGTAATGTCACTAGCATCCATGTGTATAAATTCATGAGTATAAATTGTCAGTCTGCAATCATGCTCAAAAAGACAATGCTAGCATGCTTAAAATGTAGCTGTTAGCATGCTAACAATTTCTAATTAAGTCCACTAATTTTGATTTGTTGTTCAAATTCATCCTAAAGAAGACATGAATGGACCAAATGTAAGGACAGTCCATGCAGCATATGTTGAGACATATGCAAAAGGGCGAATTAGGCAAACAACGAAGTCAGTCATCCTCTGGAGACCATGCACATCAATATAATTCAGTTTAACAAGTTCAGACCTTTCACTCTAGACACATATATTCAAGTTCAATAATATACAGAGCAGCGTGGTGTGGATTATTATCTGCTGCGTCAATGCTATTGGAACCAAGAGCAAAAGAAATAAAGAAAGAGAGCCACTTATCTACTTCAGGAGTGCAAGAGAACAGGGTAGAGACATGGTTAGAGGGAGAGACTGCTGACTGGACTTATGGCTTTGGCAAATTTCAAGTTCTTCTCAATGAGCAGTTCCCAGCTGTAAATTTACTGTGTTTGTTCGAGCTGCTATTAAAACTAAATCCATGGCCAAATCCAAGGTCATTTATTTCAGCAGGCCAGCAGGGAGGAATTTTCCCCCCTGACAAACCGCCTATCCATCAATAACGGAGAAAATGGCAGGCAGGAGAAAATTAAAGTGCATACATGTATATTTTATCATCCTGTCCTTGCCTGTGATTTATGGTTATGCTTCCATGAAAGTAATGTAGTGTAATTTTACACGATAACATACAAACTGAGCGAAACAGGAGGCAGAGGCAAACACTACGGGAAACTTAAAGGTTTTCATGAAAGTTACGGTCACGTGAATCCGACCTATCTTACATTCCAAGGTGAATTTGTTACCTCGCACCACCATGTATGTATTTTTGTATACAGTATGTAAACTGTATAGATGTTTGCATATGAGCACAACATTTAATGAAAAGTAATTTGACTTAGAGCAACTCATTTTCATCAGTAATCATCACCTTATAAGGTACTTTATGAGAGTCTGTGCTCATTTTCAGTTGACCTCATCCTGTAACACAGATGTGAAAGTGTGAGCACACACCTGGAGAGCCGGCAGCGGCAATTTCATCACTGCTTATTACACAAAACATAATGAGAAACACAGACCTCTCCTCTCCACAATCTCTCTCTCTCTCTCTTACACACACACACACACACACACACACACACACACACACACACACACACACACACACACACGCAAAGATTTCTCTGGAAATAATTTAAGGTACTTTTTAAAAACGTTCTTTTATCCACCAGAGATAATGCTTTATAAACACATTATGTTTCTTATTTTGTTGCTGTGAGTTGGTGTGTTGTATCAGTGTATCTGTAGTGAGTACCAAGAATCTGCCCTTGAACAGGAGCAGCCAAGGTTAAAGCCTTGGAGTCAGCAAACACACTTTCTCAGTGTCCCTGAGCAAAGACACAGAAGCCCTCACAGCTCTGGGAAATGTCGTTATGGCAGATGACCTCTAACCACCTTCTTGGCTCAGAGGTGAAACAAAGAGACAGGTCGGTTGGCGAGGTTTTTTTAAAATATATTTACATTAATGATACTTTACAATAAAATTATTTTACAGTCATGCAAAAACAAATTAAATAACTTGAACCACCTTTAGCACCAATAACTTTAAATAATTGTTCCCTGTACAACTTTATCAGTCTCCTACAAGTTGTCGAGGCCCACTCATCTTTACAGTGTTGCTTAAATTCAATAAAGTTTGTGGGAGTTTTTTACTGCACAATCCTCTTAAGGCCCTGCCTCAGATTGAGGTTGACATTTTGACTGGGCCATTGAGACACCTTGATTCTTTGCTATTGTGCTTGCGACCTCTATCGTCTTGCATGACCCCAGTTATGGTTAAGCTTTAGATGTTGGACTTATCACCTCACGTTTGACTCTAGAATACTTTGGTGTAGGGGTTCATGATCGACACAATGGTGCAAGGTGCCTGTATCCCGTAGTTGCATAACAAGCCCAAACTATCACCCCTCCACCACCGTGCTTGACAGTTGCTTTGAGGTGTTTGTGCTGGTATACTGTGCATGGTTTTAACATGGCACTTAACAGGACACTGTTCCAGAAGGCTCACATGCAACTTTGCGATATTGAGCCATGCTCTTGTGCTCTGGCAACCCTTCCAAACAAGCTGTACTTGTTCAGTCTTTTTCTAATTGTACTTTTAGGAATTTTAACAGTGAACATGCTAACTGAGGTATGCAGAATCTAAGATCTAGCTTTTCAGTTTGCTGCAGTTTCTCGGAGCGTTACATAGTGTGACCTTGAAATGAATTTCCTGGGATGTTGACTTCTCTGAATATTGTGTCATAGTGTTAACACACATCTGAGTCCTGTGAAAACTTCCCTCATTACATGAATATATTTTACATGATTAGATCTAATTTTGACTTCCTCAGCATTTGTTTGACATACTGTGAATTTTTTCCCTTTAATAAGATGCATGGGCAGAGCCAAGGTGCAGTTCTTCCTTCTTGGCCACCTCACACTGAGCCGCCCTTTTAACCCTCTGGGTCCAGGGTATAATTGGCCGTTTTTGACTACTTTTGATTTTACCTCTATATTTCACCTTTAAAATATGTTTGTTGATCTAAATTCAGACAAAAAATTCAAAATTCAAGTAGAAAAAAAGTTATATTTTTTACTGTAAAACCCACAAACATGTTTAATGAATCATTTTCATAACTTGAAATGCAAATAGAAATTGTACATTTCTAAAAATTAGGCACAAGTTTTGCAAACAAAGTTATATGGTACTATTTATCTAAAAATGCAGCCAAGGCCTCAGGCGTTTTTTATATAACCATTTAAATCTATTTACAGAACAATCAGGTGTTCTGCATCAAATAAGAAGGCACACAAATTATTTGTGCCAGTCCAAAAAATGTAGTTTGTGTTCAGTATAAGACAGAGGAGAACACCACAGGCCTAAACCCTGCAGGTCTCACTGCAGGAGGTGCATCAGTCCAGTTTTCCGTGTGGGAACAGCGTTTACACTAGAATCTGCCTTTGACGGCTTTTTTTGGAGAAACTATGAAATTCAGCAGTATAACTGACACACAATACAAAACAATAACTACACAACACACTAACTACAGCCTCCAAACACGCTAAACGTCACTAATGTCTCACATATGAAAACTCGCTCTCTCTCTGTCTTTCGCTCGCCCGCTTTCCGTCGCGGGTGTCACTCCTAAAAACTTCCCCTTGTCCCTAAACAACCAAATGTCACATGTTACCATATCATTTTTTTGATTGGCTGACATGGTAAACTCTAACACCAATAGGGAAGGGGTGTTTTTTATTTTTATTTTTTTTCACTCGCAAGCGGAGAGTGTTTGTTAGCGCTGTCTGTAGAAAACGCAGTTTTTACCGTTCTTCCCGCTGTAAACGCCACTGTTTTGTTCAGAAAAAAACATCACGTGTATTTTTTTATCATAACTCTGGTTGTACGTGGCCCATCGACGCAATTCAAAAACTGGTATATAGTTTGAAGTCCGCACTTTCGACCCAAGTTGAAATGGAGACTCTGACTCGCTGCATCTTGTAGCTGTGTCGTCTTAAATTGGTGGTGTGATTTTGAGGCAACCCCAGACAGTCTTCTCAGATTCACAAGCGCAACAACGATCTTTCTGCGAAGTGGGAGGAGCCACAGTGTTGACAAATACTTTTAAATCTTTTTCCCCATTTGGAATTGAACTTTTATAACCACAGTATTGCAGAACACCAACTCACAGGACAAACTGCCTCTTGTGCAAGAATGGAAAATTTTCAGGACCCAAACTGGAACTGCCAGGTTCTGTTCCAGAAGGAGGAAAAGCTCGTTCAAAACACACCTGACTTCGGTAACTATGCTAATAACTAAGACACAGCTTTGTAACAGCGACAACAACAAATTGGAGGAAAAAAAGCCAACATCAGACAATATCTTTTCTCAGAAAGGCTATGTGAGAGACTTCTCTAGAGTTACCTTAAGCTAGAGGAACAGGCTAGCCCGGACATATCTGTGTTGCATAGGAAGAGCAACAGAAGGGGTTGACCTCAGTAAGCCATTGTTCTTTTAGACCAATTTAACCCTATTACTTGATCCTACTGCTACAATTAACTCACCGCCACAATCTCACTACCATAATTACATGCAGGCAAAAGAAAGGGGTAGACTACATTTAATCAACATTTAACCCTATGTGGGCTACTTTTAGATTTTATCCCAGATGACACAAGTTTGGGCAGTTTTGGGCACTTATAGCTCAGTCGTGGATGTGGCAAGCACTGTTTGGGCAAAATGGGGCACAGATGTGGTGAGGTGGGCTGCCATAGGTAATGGCAAGTATAAAAATGACTGGATGTGGCTCAAAATTCCCAAGGTAAATTGACACAGGTAACAGAAAGTGTTGGTAGGTTAGCATTCAAGGAAGAAATTTCAGAAAACATGACATCTGGCCCAGATATTTACCTACGGCTGAGCTGAGGTGCCTCACACAAAGTCTTTGCTGTTGGTCAAGGTCAAACATGATAAACAGCGCACTGAAACTGTTCACTACATTTGGGCCAAACCGTTAATGCTATCTGAAGTACATATATAGAATCAGCCCGCGTAGGCAGCTGGATATGCAGACAGATGAAAGACTGTGATGGCGGTGCTGCAAGCATCATCACCATTGTATCAACTCTTGTTAGACATTAGCACAAGTGATATGTATTTATTTAAAATTGCATTATTATTTGCCATAAATGGAGCTTCAGAAGAGCTACAGACTCCATTTATAGGCCTTGTTTTGACATAAAGTGACATGATCCCATAACATCCCATCTTTGGAATTATGTCTTCATCCTGTAGCCTCAGCCTTTCTATCCCCCACCTCTGTCTCCGAGTCCAACACCCATCAGTCTATTAAAACCTATTCTGGACTCGCGCCACAGGCGAACCATTTAAGCTGAGGCTAAGGAGAATTATTGTTGTGTAAAATCCCGAAGCCTTTTTAGAAGATCAAAGTTCCTCAACATAAATCATGCTTCCCTGTAAATCCACCAGCGCACTCACTCTTTTTCTCTCTACAGCACACACCCTCACGAACACACACGAGGTGCACGCACATACTGTACTTACACAATGCCAGACAGATCAAACAAAGGTGTACACAAATATCCCTCTAGCTGTGCTTGGGGAAAAAAAACAGGCCTTAAGCTTTTTATTTAATATGTCTATGAAGTCGAGAATTTAGTGTATCAGAAAAGCACAAAAAATGCCACGAGGTGATCTCTTTTCATCATTTGTGCTTTACATATTATGCAACCTTTCGCTTTGCTCCTTGTAATACCAATCCCATCAACTTTGCTTCCAATCTCTTGTGCTTTTTCATTTCTCTACATCCATACTGCCTGCGCCTCCACTTTGCCTCTTTTTCTCTTCCTTTATTGTTTTGTGGTTTCTTGACATCACCTCCATCTCCGAGGACATCATCTGTATCTGTGTAAGAGGGATGGAAGTGGATTGGCTGAAAGAAAGTGATTTTGAAAAGAGATTTAGTGCCTGTTTGACCCTAAGGGGAAAGGATGGAAGCATTACGCCCTGTGCAGGTGTATGAATGATTTCTCAGGCTCACCCTTCTTTATACTGACTGCTGGATAAAAGACTAGCAGGATTTACCTCTTCATCAGACGAGGATTTTAACATTGCAGGGTAAATGTTCTAAACAATGAGGAGCCATTGAGGCTCTCCACCGTCTTATTCTCGGCCTTTCTTTCTGCTGGATCACAGTCATCCCTCAGGCCAACCCATTATTGGAGGCAGAGCTTTCCGGAGTAAATCATCTGGTTAATTCCTCGCCTTAGTTTCTCACCGCACGTATTTGTTATCATCGTCACTTTGAAGGCGTTGCTCTCTTTGATGAAGCAACCAGGCCGACTTGTCGTGCCAATTGCAGTAAATCTGACAACAATAAATTACAGTTTCTTATGATCAGTTAAATGGAGAAGATGCTACAAAACATCTTCCCCATTTTTAATAGAAATAATTGACTTGTAACAGGTAAATTATAGGGGCAGTTCACATGCTGTCACAGCTGTCATTGCCTGTTTGCAGTTGTTTGGCAGTTTTCACAGTAGCTTCTTTTGTGCTTTTGTCATGAATCACTTGAGCATCATCTTTTAGCAAGTCACTAAATCTTTTATTTAGACATATATTAATCTTACTTTTGTTAACATGAAAGAAAACTGCCAGTGGGCTGGAAAAAAAGACTGAAAGGCGGTTTAATCAGCTGAGGCCAAACTGAAACGAGACGTCGTTACTGCTCATACATGTGAAGTTTGTGTTTGAGTCGTCAAAAGGAGAAAATTCTGACATAATTTAAATGTCTAGCAACCCTCATTTCATCATCTTTTGCTTCCAAGGAGCCAAACTTTGTTGTAATTTTCAAATGGCCTTGAGCAGGAGTTCCCCGGGCTTTATGTAGAGCTTCACTATTTTTCTTTGGACATTTGCTGCTTTTTCACTTATTTTCAGTCCAGTTGTTGCGCCGGACAGTTTTTAGAGTTTTTTTGTTTGCAAACCCATTTAACGCAGAGCTGTGAATCATTCATGCATAAAAAAGACACCTAACTCAAGGGATGAAGCAGTGTTGTGTTTACAAATTACAAACTTAGACGAGAATCATTTTTAAAATGTATCTTTAGTTATTTTGTTACTAGCAGCCTGTCACAAAAGTAGTTTCGTTGAATTTATGAAAAATTCCAAAGATAACACAGTTTGATGGTAATAAAATAGGATTTTTACAACAACAAGGCAGATTCTACGTAAAATATCTCAGCATGTTGAGTTTGTCCTTGATCTGAGGTAGCTGGACAACAGAAGAAGTGGCAGGCCTGCAAACAGCGTCTGGAAGTCATGTCCTTAAGAAATACTGTGGAGGGGAATCCAACAAAGACCTGATAAGACTTGACAGATACGGGCACAGTCAGTCTATCTGGGGCTGGATTTCAGCCAGTGCTGTTGAGGAGCTTGTCAAAATGGATGGAATAAATCAGTACCATCTGATTTGAGTCCACCATGCAATACCATCTGGAAAGTGTCTGACTGGCTTCATTTTTCAGCATGACAATGATCACAAACACACTGCCAATGCAGTAAAAGCATACCTGGATAGAAAAAAACACAGAGGAACAAATCAGTCATGGACTGGCCTAGGGCTGTGCCATATGACCAAAATCTCATATCCCGATATAAGACATTTATCGTCCCGACGACGATATATATATCACAAGAATTTTACATTTTCTGTAAATTCTGTGAATCTTGGGCAACTGAACTTGCGTGAAGTGTTTTCAGCTGGGCGTCATGTACCTGTAGTCGAGTGTTACATAAGTTGAAATGGCCGCAATTTTCTTTGTGAGTATTTATTACACGGCGTGCTGCGGGGAAAAGCCTGTTCTAAGGTTTATTTTTTAGCACCTGACGACTCTTTGTAGCTTCTCGTCTGTAAACACGCTGCGTGCTCTTTCACGTGATTCAGTTTATTTTGAAAAATCTCAACAGCATCCTCAGCCTTATTGTGAAAGGTTTATGTGGAAAATAGACAAGCGGACGACGGAGCCACGTGATGGTTTTACCGTCGTTGTTGATAACGTCAACGCATAAAAACAGTCGCTTGTCCGTCCGTAGTGTAGTTATGTTAAATATAAGAGGAAGAGAGGACTTTAAGAAATTCTACAGTGAAACATCAAAACGATGAAAAATATTGACGTAAACAGTTTGGCTTTTTTTGCAGCACCACGAAACAAAGGATAGCGTAAAATGAAACGATAGACGTTTTCATATCATCATCCGATATATATTATTTTATCAAACAGCCGTAGACTGGCCTCCCCAGAGCCCAGGCCTCAACATTACTGAAGCAGTGTGGGATCATCTTGAGAGAGAAAAGAACAAAAGAACAAAACACAGAAACATCCAAAGAAGAACTTTGAAAGCCTTCGAAGACAAGGTGGTCATACCAAATGTTGACTTTCAAGCTCGTTAGAACTCCTATTTATCATTTTCCTAACAATTATTAAGACTTTTCCATCGGACTGTGTATTTGAAGGGGTAAAGACAATGAAGCAGGAATAAATGTAGAAGACTAGAAGACCGAACATCAGATAAACACATGTAAGTGTTTCTTCTTCTTTCTATATAAAAAAAACACATAAGAAATATTATTCGGATTTATCAGCGTCTGTGAAGGGGAGCATCCTCTGTCCTTCTGTGTGATCTGCCACGGCGTGTGTTGGCTGGCAGATTGTATCAGCAAACACGGCAGCTGTACGTACACTACATGCTGCGAGACAAAATAAGAAGAAGAGGGTTTAGTGATAAAACTGTGAAGGATTATCTGTCATTTGGCAGGCCCGTGGTGATTTGCTATCAAAACGGATTTCGCAGGGTTAAAAAAAATGCAATGACAGGAATGGAAAGATGGTGGAAAAAGGATGGAGGAGAGAAAAAGAAGGAGTGGAGGGCGTGGGTGCTGAAGATAGAAGAAAGGGGTGGGGGGATGGGGGAGACTTGTCATGCAGGGAGGATTTTGTTTTCTGTTTAATTTCTTGCCCCATTCCCTCCCTTGTAGACACCCCTTCCATCCAATGAGCTGAGTGTCAGTCACAGTTTGAACTTGCCAAGCAAACACAGAAGAATGATTGGAGTTGTCAGTCAAAGCAATGTGCCGTTTGTCACTGGAGCAACTGGGAGGAAGACAGAGGTAGGAGCAAAGAAGAGGAAGTCGTAACCATAGGGAATACTTTTGATATTCAACTTTCGCATCTAAAATTGCCAACAATAACTTTGAAGGCGGCAAAATAGATGCGCGGCTGCACATGCCTTCCCGATACCGAAGCATCACACGTATGATGTAAAGAGCTGCAGCTCGGCTTTAGCCTGTGTTTCTCTGCCTCTGAGAAATATGGGCAGAAGAAAAAAATGCCCTTGATGTTGACTTTCTGTAAGCAGTAAGCATGCACAGTTTGTTTTCTGTCAATCTTTTGATGCGTGCAAGCAAATCGTGAACCTTTTGGAACAACTGAACCCCCCCTATAAACAACCAAAAGAGTGTGTTGACAGTGGTACAATTTCTTTTTGGATAACAAGGTTGAAATAGAAATGTGGGCACCGATATACTTTAAAAATAAATAAAATACAACAAACCCAAATAAAACAGATTTATACACCACTTTATATTTAATGATGAGTTATTATTATTAATCTGCAAGTCTCTTCCACAACATCTTTTTTCTTGTCTGGCTCCGCTCACCCCCAACCGTTGCAGCAGACAGCTTCTCCTCCATGAGTCTGGTTTTGTAGGAGGGTTTTTCCTATTAAAAGGGAGTTTTTCTTTCCCACTGTCGCCAAGTGCTTGGCCATGGGGGGGTCTGATTTTTTGTCAGTATTCTTGGAAGGGCTTTACCTTACAACATAAAGCACCTTGAGTCAACTGTTGTTGTGATTTGGTGCTGTATAAATAAAATTGAATTGAACTGAAATCTTCCTAGTAGCATGTGACCAGCTCTCTCCAACCCTTTCCCAGCACACCCACTCCAGCCAGACGCCTCTATTGTAAACTTGTCACCCTCCTGACAAGCTAATATCCTTTTTCCTTTGAGGAGAGTGGACGTCCCTTTATGTTTCAAAAGGAGGTGTGAGATGAGGCACCTTTGTTCATCAAGCATCCCTTAAGCCATGATGCTCAGCACCAAAGGTTTCTGAGCGCCGAGCTTGATTTTATGGAACTCAGCATGCTGCCTATTCAACAAGACTGTGAGTCAGGAGTCCTCCCCTCATAAACCATGAGAAGGAGGGGGCTAATGTTGATTAGCAATGTATCCACACTGAAGTGGCTCAATGTGCAGATGACATTTATGCATAGAAACTGCCCCATATATCCACTATCAACACCAAAACTAAAGTAGACATAATCATAACTTGAAAACGAGGGAGCTGTGACCAAACAGTTTCAGGCATGTCACTGTACAAAATTAAAGCCCGTGGGTTAGATTCACTAAACGGGACAATGTAAAGTTTTTTTCTAGGCAAGGCAAGTTTTTTTATATAGCACAATTCAACAACAAGGTGATTCAAAGTGCTTTATAGAGACATTAAAAAACAAAAACAATAAAAAGCATGATTTAAAATTGATTAAAAAAACAGCAGATAAAATCAGAACAGTAGATAAAATCAGTAGTTAAAATATAAGTTTTGAAATTTAAGCTTAAAAGTTTGGATTTGGTTCTTTATTCAAATGCAGCTGAGAATAGGTGAGTCTTCAACCTGGATTTAAATAAACTGAGTGTTTCAGCTGATCTGAGGCTTTCTGGGAGTTTGTTCCAGGAGCATAAAAGCTGAATGCAGCTTCTCCGTGTCTGGTTCTGACTCTGGGAACTGATAAAAGACCGGATCCAGATGACCTGAGGGATCTGGAAGGTTCATACTGGGTGAATGCAAAGCTAGTGCTGTTCATTAAAAGACGCGAGACAGGTCTCGCCTGTCACACGTTATTTTGATTGTGGATCGCATCTAAACAAGGTAAAGTATGAGTGTAATACCCATGTATCGGTCATAAGTGTGGTTAGTTTTATGGGTGATTTACAAAACTTGCATTAAATGTTGGCGCGATTAGCAGTAAATTGTGTGTCAGTTTACATGCTTGATTCAAATATGCTCCTCGCTATATTTTGTACCTTGAGAAAGGATTTCTAAAAATACATATGCAACAGGATCAGTTACCTCCTACAAACAAAGAGGTTACTGCGCTCTCTTTGTAAATACCAATAGCAATAATTTTCTTTGCCAAAACCAACTGATGCACGCTCTGTTCTGTGAACTGGCGATGTTGCTCTTCTTATCTTTTGGCCTGCCATTAGGGATGTTCCAGGTGGCAAATGTTTTAGTCGACTCAATGAGGGAGAAAAATGTCTATCTAATTAAATATTACAAATGATAGCCAAAGATAACATTGGAAATACTAATATATTGCAACTGAAACGAGTGCCGCATTGTGCGGTGCATTATGAATCATGCATGTTGTTTGAAAATGTATGATAACCAGTTCAATAACAGTTTAAATCTAAAATAACAAAACAGTAAATCCATCCATGTTCTTCCGCTTATCTGAAGTCAGGTCAAGGGGGCAGCAGCTGAAGCAGGAAAGCCAAGACCTACCTCTCGTTACCTCCTCCATCTTATCCAGAGAAACATGAAGGCATTCCCAGGTCAGCCAAGAGACGTAGTCTCTCCAGCATGTCCTGGGTCTCCTCCGGGACCTTCTCCCAATAGGACATGGCTGGCTGAAGCACCTTACCCTCAGCTGGCTCCATTCGATTTGGAGGAGTTTTACTCTGAGCTCCTCCCAATTGGCTGAACTCATCACCCTATCACTACGAGAGAACCCATCCATCTGTTGGAGGAAGTTCATGTCCACCGCTTGTATCCGCGATCTCATTGAAATAGTTTCAACAAAAAGATCAGGCCTAGATTCAGAGATTTATGGAGTTTCTGAACAATGATGCTCCACCCGGTGACATGTGGAACATCATTGTCAGCTTGGTAATTGTCACCTTGCCATATTTAGGACACCATAATTTACTGGAGTTGGGAATTAAATGTTAACAGTTAGATTAACCGATTAGTACTAATGACGATTAGTCGTGTAGTCAGCTAGTTGGGCACATCCCTACTCACCACGCTTGCACATGGAAGGGTGGGGAGGTTTCAGCACAGAGTCAAATATAAATTATTGCAGATGGAATAACAATCCTATTTTGAGTTAAGTGGTCCTGACAGAAAGTCCTTTTTGGGGGGTAATCCAATCCTAAAACAATGCACACTGGCTTTTAAATATATATGCATGCTTCTTGCTATGACAGGAATTTCCCGGTTCATATACCAAAGTCATCTGCAGTGAAAATGGTGTGCATACTTTTCTCTCTTACAGGATGGCCAATGTGCTAATTCGCTGGTTTCAGTGACATGAGTGTGAAGGTTGCACTTTGTGACATGTGCTCTAACGTGTCTGACAGTCAACCAGTAATCTGAGAGTACTTAAATAACTCATGATCAGAGCACATCCAGTTCATGCAAAGAAAGGCCAGACCCCCAACTCAACGTCATGAATCCATTTCCTCGTGAAGATTATTTTTAATTTTTTAATTCAGGATTGTGTAGCAGGTGTTGTACATCTGTGATAGTGTGTTTCCATGTCAGGAAAGCAGTTGTTTATGTTCTCAGACAGGTTCAATTTGACTGATGTATCAGTTCAAACGTGGAGTCTTCACCTCTTAATGGGTATTATTTGCAAGCTGCAGTCATATCACTCTTTGATGCTCCTTTAACTGTCTAAAAGAAAGACGTGTCACTGAGAATCATATTGAAATACAACCCAAGTCGGAGTACAGGCAAGAGAACAAAGGTTAAGCCAGCTGTAAAGCATATGTTTCTGAATGAGGAATTTTAACTGGTTTTATTTATCTTGTGCGTGTGTGCGTGTAACGCCAATTTCCTACTTTATTAAACACAATAAGACTGAGCAGGCATTGTTACAAGGCAGTCAAAGGAAAAGGTCAGGATCACTAGTGACAGCTAAACCATAGGCGCTGGATTTAACCCTAGCCAAAAGGCCTCCCAGATTACAGAGGACTGTTAATAGCACAGTCCACAGCATGTCTTCTATCCTGTTTTCCTTCTCTCACTCCAACCGGTCGCAGCAGATGGCCCCGCCCCTCCCTGAGCCTGGTTCTGCCGGAGGTTTCTTCCTGTTAAAAGGGAGTTTTTCCTTCCCACTGTTGCCAAAGTGCTTGCTCATAGGGGGTCATATGATTGTTGGGTTTTTCTCTGTATCTATGAAGCGCCTTGAGGAGACTTTTGTTGTGATTTGGCGCTATATAAATAAAATTGAACTGAATTGAATTGAATTAATAGCGTTAGCAAGGGCCTAGGACGAAGAGCTAAAATGTGGCTTTTAGTAGCTTGAAATACAAAATTTAGGATCAAGTATCAAAAGCAGGTTCACAGGCTGTCACAGTGGAACATAAATGAATATCGGCCATGAGCATCCCCTGCCAGTATGAATGCGGTTGAAGCCTACCTGAAAGATTTTTGACTTTTGACAAAACATCAGAATAATTCCTCAGATTTCTGCCTTTACAAGAACAGATTAAGCTTTGAGCTGCCCCGACTTCACAAAAATAAAGACAGAGAAGACAGGGGAAGATGATGGGTGGGGGGTAGAAAAGGTGTAATTAATGTTTCACAAACTCAGTGCCTTCCCTCAAGGCAAACCCTCTTGTCATCAGTTCTCTCTTTCACAAAATTAAATGATACTCCTGTTGTCTTTCTCTTTGCTCCTGCCCTTCTGTCACTCGAGTGTCTTTGTAGGAACTTTGAGGAATTAGGATTGTGAGGGCTGGCTGCTGGTTATGGCTGCGGGCAGGGCTCCTCAGGTTTCACTCAGGGCCGCATGTCTCCCCGAGGCGACAGGAAGATGTCAGCGTCTGTCAACCTCTGTCTGTCATCTAAGCCCCGTCAGCAGCGACTATCGGCGCTCCATCACGGCTCTGTCGCTCCAAGTTTCCTCACGGCTTATGATCTGAGACACCCAGGCGGCGCAACTGGCTTTGCGGCACCAAGCTCGCCACCTCATTCTTCCTCAGCCCCATTTTTCCTTCGCTGCTGATACTTAACGTGATACAACAAACACAAGGTCAAGGTGTCTGTCATGTTTCGCAGTGTGAGTGTAAATGCATTGCAGTTGTTGCCAGTGCATGAAAGCCGGGCGTGTCACCTTGCCTGTGTGCGAGTGCGCGAGCGCGAGTCAGGTTGTTTTGAGTGACAGTGTGAGTGAGGTGCAGCCAGGCGGCGGCTCTTTGTAAGAGTGCACCTTCCTCCTCTTCCCATAAGTCCCTCCCGGCAACAAACTGTCACGGCTGACAGCCCTCACAAAAGAAGGAAAGGAAAGGGAGGCAGGGGGTACGGGGATTAAAAAAAAAAAAAAGTTTAAGAGATGAAATTAAAGCAAAGAAGGGAACCTGACAGCACCTTGAGAAGAGGCATTGTCTGTGAGGGGAAATATATCTGTGTGAGCAGGCTTTGATCAGTGGAGGATGAGAGCAGGGAGAGCTTGTAAAGCTGGATACCGAAGCCCACTGAAAAGAGTGGCGAAAAGAAGATGAAAATCAGCCTCATGGTTACTTCAGCTGCGACTCAGAGCAGAAGCACTTTTCTCACTAACAAGAACATCACAGACTTGGTTCTCTCTTGGCCCGTCCTGGTTCCCTTTTCTCCATTGGGTTCCCTTCCTCCAGTTGTCTGAGACACTGGAAAATACACCGAGTTGAAGAGACAAAATTTAGCAAACCTTTGGTAAGAAGTGTTTTCCCAAGAACAAAACAACTGTTTGAAGGGTGGCGCAGGAGGAGGAGGAGGAGATGAGGTGAAAGAGAGGAAGTTTTAAAGCTTTGAAACACATGAAGGAGAACACAGAGAATGAGGAGCCGGAGGGAGGAACGGGGAAGAGGAGGTGGTGGTGGAAGGAAATAATCACCTTTATTTTGTGATTCATTGTCGGGGGTGGCGGGGGGTGTAGCGGCTCGGCTTTCTCATATGACGAGGGAGAAGGGGGGAAGTGGCAAGGAGCGCTGCTCCAGTGCCCTCTCAATGCTATGGAAGCACTTTGATAGACAAAGCAGCGTGCTGAGGGGGAACCTCCTGCTGGCATGATCTGAGGAGGCTGTTTAAAGAAGAGCTTGTCTGATCTAAAGCTCTGCTCACCCTCTTGTATGGAAAACACTTGGCCTTTGATGTCTCTCTCCCTTTCTCTCTCTATAAATTCCTTTTCAGTCTTTCCTTTTTGCACCAAAATTAATGCATGTGTTGTTTTTATTTTTTTAAACATGCGCAGACCTGTTCAATCACGACCAGTAGAGAAGAGTGTGTAGTAGTTTGTGTGACATTCAACTTCATGTGACTATTTTTGGCAGGATGGCCACAGAGGTGGGCAGCTCCACTCGGCGGGACTGGAAATGAGCTGCTAGCTGCCATGCACGCTTGTAAGATGTGTGTCAAAGCCTCCATGTGAGACACTTTAGTCTGACAGACTAGCAATGTTTCGCTCAGGGCAAGCTTCATTCTTACAAGAACTAGTCTGTCACTTCACTCCATGCATCGATTTATTTATTGCTGATATTGGTCCTGGTTTTTTTAGATTTCTGAGCTGGAAGTGACTCAAGCCTTGATGATCTTGTTATGGATATAACATGACATGACAACCGAGTAGCCATTCCACCTTGATTGTACTTTTTCTGCATCTGCAAGTCCACTTGTGTCTAAGTCACGTAAATTTCGTCATCAGAAAGTGAGCACAGGGGTGTGTGCATACGGCCACGTGGGCTCGTCCGAAAATTTACATTACAATGCATCAAGTACACATACTCCCCAGGTGGCAGACTTCAAAGTAGTTCAATAGGAATGACTACTCGTCTGTCAGGTCTCCAGCTGTCTGTGTCCACAATGAAGTATAAAGGCCCCATTACCACAGTCCAGTTACCAGCACTGGGGGCATGGGTACTCACTGCAGTATTCTCCTGAACATTGGTGTCGCCACTCAGACAAAACATCTGCATCAGTGCTGGTTTAAGAGTAGACGAAATTAAAACCGGAAGCAAAGAAACTTGCAAGTTTTCTCCAGACAGTCTCATCTTTTCTAGCCGTTCCAACATCTCCCTGTGTATAATCTGGGAATTGCTGAGCTTCTGTACTGATATGTCTTTGGATTGCACACAAGCACAAGGTTAGCAGGATTAGCAAAGACCAGCTCGCACCAGTGGATGTGACGTTGTGTTTGGTGTTAAGGAGACAGTGGTGATGTCATGGTCCTGGGTCGTGCGACCCAGTGTTTTGTGTTTTAGCCTATTTGGATGTTTATTCTTTGTTTAGGGTCACTAAGGCAGTCCAGCCATTTGTACTTATTACCCGTGTATTAAGTCTCCCTTGCCCTTCGTGTGTTTATGTCTGCGTGTCTTATATTGTCAAGTCCATGCTGTCAGTTATGTCATCTCCCCTGTACTATGTCTCCCCGGTTCATGTGTCTTGTCTAATCTCCATGTTTCCTGTTTTACTTTGAAAGTCTGTATTCACGGTCAGTGTATTCAGTTTCACTCCTTTTGTCCTGTCGTTAAGTTCATGTGTGTCAGCTGTGTTCCCATGTGTGGCCACTTCCCCTGATCATCCCTCATGTGTATTTAGTCTCTGTGTTTCATACAGTCTGTCTGGCGTCGTCTGTGTTATCACCCCCCTGTGTTCCACCCTCGATGTTTCCATGCCCGGTCTGTTGTGTTCTCAGTCATAGTTCATAGTTCAACCTTAGTTCATTCCCAGTTTAGGTTTCTGTTTAGTTTTGCTTTTGTGCTGCCCTTATCCTTGTTCATTTCTCTTGCATAACCAGCCACAAATAAAGGCTCGCTTTTTGTTAAAGTTCACTACGGCATCCTCGGTTTGTGTTCGCTCCTGGGCCCACCGCACGCATTCCGCACGGTCTGCCTCCGCAGACTGTGACAGGTGAGTATAACGGGCCCATAAAGGTGCCAGCATACCCTCCGCATTGGTCACTTTGTGAGCTGCCGCAAATTCATCGCGCAGTCATTTTTTAATGTGCACTGTTAGAGCACAGGAAGTCACTGTAGTACTTTAACGAGCAGTAAACTGAGACAATACTGCAATATCAGCTTTGATATAGGAAGGGCAAAACGTTTTTCACCGTTTAGAAATAAAAACATTAACTTTAACTCAAACCTGTAAAAATCTAAAAAGCAGTAATATATCCGCTGTCTCAACTTCTACTGAAAACTGACACAATCAAATTGTTGTATTTGAATGTGTTTTTTAAATGAACTCGGAAAAATCCCCGTAATAAAAAACAGTTGTGTATGTGTGGACGTACCCTAAAGTCATTACTGGCTCATGTGACTTTTTGGGGATTTTTCAGCTCACTGCTTAGCACCATTTATGCAGGCAGGAAATTATTGAATTGATGATAAAATTCAAATTTTACATGAAGAATTTATAAAAACTGTGTCGCTTTATTCTTTTACTCCTTTGGTCAGCTGATGCATGTTTTTTAGGGTTGCACTAACTTTTGCAGTCTCAAGTCCAGGATCCACTACCAGTAGGGTGCATGGCATCGCTCTGGAAAACAGCCAAGCCACAGAGTCTGAAGATACTAAATACTTGTAACTACTGTAAAGTCATTTTATCCCAGGAATGAATGTATCGTGTTGTTTTCTACTGAAGACAGAAGCCAGTGTTAGTGTTTTTTTGGTCAAGTGTAAAGAAAAAAAGGCTTTCTTTTCTCTGTGGTTGACACAAATCACTATCTGCTCTGCATTATTTAGTTTGAACCTTAGGAGATGTAATATATCCTACGCTGAGTTTAAGGATAAGTGCACTGCATTTCTTTAAAATTCACCCACTGAAGATCAAATGTCTGTGTGTGAGTGTGGAGGGGAAACACTGACTGAGTCAAACGGGGCTTGCTTGTCAACAGGCGGTCTAATTTAATATGACACATTGAGCCTGCCAGTGCCAATAACTCTGCACAAGCAGCACATGTGTGCATATTTATTAGAGTCCATAACTTTTGCTCCCTTGTACAATATTAAACCTCTACTCGTGCCAGGAACTGCTGAGTGTGTTCAGAAACCAGAGAACATGTTTTTTCAGTCGTTCCTCAGATACTGGAGTTTATATACGTTTGTGAATGGCACTGTTTATGCACTTGTCTTTGTTTTCAATTATAAATCTTGTTCCATGTGTGTTGCTCATGCATGTTCATGTTTGACAGTGATGAACCGAGAGAGACAGATACAGTGGGAAAGCTTTTTCCAACAACAACTTGGAAATTCTTTCAGGCTCTAATTCCCAACAAATGCAATCAGATGGTAAATTTACTACATGTTAGCCATAGCATCGGGCCATTAAATGATGTCTGCTATTTTGAAAGGAGGGTGGTAGTAGTGATCACTCATTACATCTCATTCACACATTAAGCGTGCCACTAGTAACTAACAATGGAATAACTGTATGTAATTGCAATTTTATGTTTTCACCACAGGAACCTTCCCCAGGCATTAACAACCCTTTGATGAATTTAGTTCCCCTCCTTGCTTTTGCATGCTCACAGCATACTCTATACCTCTGCCGGTCCAGAAACTTCTTAAATGAGGCTTGAACCACTTAATGTTGTGTACTAGTGCTCCTGCTCCATTATTACCTATCCTGCCCCTCCCTGAGCCTGGTTCTGCCAGAGGTTTCTTCCTGTATATAAAATAAAACTGAATTCAAGTGAATTTCTAAGCCCCAATAAAGGCAAACATTTTGTTTTCCCTGTAGTTTATGGGCTACTTTAGCATGGAGATTATCGTAAAATGATGTGTTCAGTTGCTGTTAGCTAATACCAAAGAGGACAACATTCAAAATGAATTTAAAGCCACTGCAGTTATGGTACGTCTTCAGACTAACTTGACTTGCTGTGGAAATTCAAATCACAACCCAAGAAAGCTCCATCAGTACCTAAGCACTAGCTAGTTGTAACCAAGCTCAACACACTCTGATTAAGAGTCGAGGAAAAGTGTGGAACCCCTCACTCATAAATGCTTTGCAAGACTTTAGTGTCACCAAAGAAATGGTGTCACCCACTCAACTCCACTTCTTTCTGTAGCTCATCCGAACGCAGCAGTCACAACTTAACCATCTAAGCGTTCACTGTCTGTAGATTCAAAATGCAAACTAAAAATTGCAAACATCATAATGTAAGAGCAGGCATCCAGCTGTTTCATATGAGACAGACTCTTAAAAGCCAAAATCAGTGCATTGTGAACAAATTTAACAAGCAACATGCCATCTTTCACATAAAAAAACAAAAGACAGAAAGAAACAGAAAAATAAAATGAGTACGTGTCAGAGGTCTGCTTTTCAAACTAATGGTGCACATTATTGAAACAACAGATCACTCTGTTCTAGGATTGATTTATACTGCCGGTTATTTCACTTTAATCTATGGGCATTATCTGCACAGGATTTATGAACCATTAGCTGTATGATACGCTGGAATGTAAATGAGGCATAGTAAATCAAGTCAGATGGAACACTCAGAGCATGACAAGTTGCTTGCATTTATATGGATGCCTTGGTAACTGCATTTGGATAATCAGGTCCTTGTGCTGTATCATTTGTCCTTTGTAATTTTGGCCAGCATCGTACTGGAAATAACCATGAATAACGCTGACGACCAATGGATGTGAAGCCCTTGAAAGGACTGCTTTTGGATTAACAACAGAGTGACAGAAGTGTTCAAAGTGCCTCACAAAAGCACAAAGCCTGGAGCATTGAAAATGAAACATGTTTTTTTCCCCTATAATTGTGCAGAACCTGTTCAGAGAAAGTTTTGTAGCTACAATTTACAGATGTCCTCTAAACACATCAAACAGTTGCTGATTTGCAAAGAGGACAGCTATTAGGATACACTCACTCAGTGATTGAGCCCGTCCAGAACATGCTCGTGTAGAACGGGCAGATTGTGGCTGCGACTTTCTCCAGATCTGCTCATCCAAACAATATGACTGACACACATAATTTGTCACAAGAATAGGGGAAAAAATGGTGATTTCATAAGGAATGTTGCAGCAGCAACTAGTGTCACCACACATCTGTGCTCAAACCTGCTCATACCTGGGGTCAGGCAGCACTCACTCCAGGACAAAACCGGTAACAGAAAATTGCTTTTAGCTAAAACTGCTCATTCAAGTACACTGCACTTATTCTGATACCCAACAGCACACTTTCCAAGTTTAAAGTTGACGTGACAAATAGTTGGAAGAAGAGAATTGGACGTGGACATACAGACATTTTTCAGATTATTAGTCAATGTTTTATACTGTAAATGGAAGTTCTACCTGAACCCTACTGCACTGTCTTTACTAATGCTCAGACGTCAAGAGAGACTGAAGTCTATAATAAGTAAGGAACGCGGCATTGCTTTGACACGTTCTGAAAGTGCGCGTTCTTTCAAAACTGCAGGTAGCTACACCTCATCATTTGCTAGTAATTAAGGCTGTACCTGAATCCACATTTTTTCCAGGAGCATTTTTTGGTCTAATTTTGGGCCAACCCTTTGATCATTTGGAGCATCTTTGCATGAAACGGGATCTTCACTCTCCAGCTGCCAGTGGTTGATGTTTTCTGCTGTCAGGAGATGCTTTTTGTTGCTCTGCATCTCATCAGTCTCCTATTACTCTGGATTCTTTTTTCTGTTCTCGCATTTAGGTTGACAAGTGTGTTATTTGGAGGCATTTACATATATCATATTTGCTCTGTGATTGATATGTAACAGAGTCGTACCACTGCAGCTTGTTAGCTAAGCTTAAGTAATTGTCTGTGTATTGTGTTGATTTGTGTAAAGGTTTCATAGACAAGGAACCTGCAGAACCGCTTGTTGTATGGCAAATTTCCTTCCATCCATTTCTTCTGCTTACCCTTTCAGGGTCAAGCTGGGCCTAGAGTCCAGCTATCATAGGGCGAAGGACTGCCTGTACACTGGACACTAATCTGTTGTGGGGCTAACAGAGATAAACAAATAAACATTCACACTTACGGCCAATTTAGAATCACCAGTCAACCTAATATTAAAGTACAGGTGAAACAAGCAAACAACACAGAAAGGAACCAGCTGGCCGGTGGAATCGACAGTGCTAACCGCTGCACTATCATGCTGCCAATATGACAAATTTAGAACCATAAAATGTACTCTACATGTTACCATTCTACCCAATGGCAATACAGCATCTCTCAATGCTAGCACGCTGATGCAAATTTGCCACGTTGATCTCCGTATCTCTTACAAACAGCCAATGTTTCATAGCTAACAGTATTAAATTACAGAGAGAGCCAATAAACCAACAGTAATATATTAATGTAAAACCACCATTTTAAAGACTGAGATGACAAATTCTGTTACGCTTCCTCTGATAACATGAATCCAGGGATCTGCAGCTGATCTTATGTAAGCCCATTTACATTTTCACCCAACGGCAGCGTGTCAGCAGGAGCAAAATTACAGATGTGGGAAAAAAAGTTTCAAAACTACCTACCAGCTACTTTAAAGACGGGATGCTTTCATAGGTTGACCAGGTGATCAGCATGCCTTAAATATAATTATGACATAATGTATAATATGTATAATATTTGTTTTCATTGCACTCTCTTGCAGCTTTAAATAAAATGTATATGTATTAAACTCCAACTCACCTATTCTTCTAAGGAAACGGACGAAACAGCAGCACAGCACCAATAGCTGTGGTACAGGTGCGATGCGGTCTTGGTGTTGTTTTGTGGCTCTGATAGCGGGCAGTGGTCGGTATGTACAGAGAGAGATGACACTATTACAATGACATACCCAGCTGGTTGGCTCAGGATGCCAGTTTGAGGACCAACTTTCCCCTTCATTCACCCCTTCCCCACCCCTGTTTTTGGATATTATCTTCAGCCATTCCTGTGGAATAATTCTTGGTTGCGGCTAGAAGCTAAAAGGGCTTTGTGACCAAGCCGATGATCTATTGGACAGAGACAGCCGCGGAGATGAAGCAAAATATGAATAAATGGAGGGAGGTAAAGAGAGAGAGAGAGAAAAAGGGAGGACAGTTGTTGCCCAGAGAAAGCTGAGCCTCAACTGCTGTGAAAACAGATTGTCCAGAGTAGAAAGACAGGCGGTATTTTGACTCGATCGCTCAAATGTCCGTTTGTGCGCAGAACACCCAGCTTCTATCAATTCCTCTGAGTCATTCCACTCAATTGGAGGACAACTGGGTTTGACTGAACTTACGCCCTGCTTCCCTTCATCCTATAACCCCTCCTACCCTCTCTTTCCCTCTTGTCAGTCTGTATCTCCTCAAATTATCCCACTCACGGAGTTGAGCGACTACACAGACTTTTCCTGGCCCTCCACCCGTCCCTCCGTCCTGCAGCATTTCGACACGGTCTCTCCGTCAACCAGTGTGACAGATTGGACGATGAGGCACATGACATTAGTTCAAACGGGAGACAAGAATGAGATTAGACATGTGATTCAGTGTGAAGGGGTCAGAGGGAACGATTGCTCCAGCCTCCACAGACACGCACACACGCACATATTCGCTCCATCCACATCCCGGCCAATGCTAATTGTAAACATATGATCGACGCTCTTCCGTGCAGTGGAACGGCATCTCCCCTGCTTGTTGTGCGCACCCAGTTCCAGCCTAGTCACTATCAAGCCCCAATCAAAACAGAAATATGAAGAAAAGCCAGGGCCCGCTGCTGCAGTGCGGTGGCTCAAATTGAAAGTGACAGCTTGACACATAATATGGCACCCGTAATGTGATTAGGCCAGCGTGGCACTCTCTTCTTAAACTCCCACATCCCAAAGAGCGAGCCTCACGTCCAACTCCGCCAAACACACTCAGGCTCTTGCCTCTAAAAGGGGGGCAGAGAGGGCCGTCTTGTCTCCCACTTTAGTTTCTCTTGCGATGCTTCATGCTTTGAGACGAATTGAGATGATGCCGCTGTTGAATCATAACCCCCCGGAGGGGAATTGCAAACACATGGGGGGGGGATGCGCGCAGAGAAGCTTTCTGGGTTTAAAGGCATTGATGCCAAGAACAGAGGAGCTGAGTGGGTGAAAGTACACAGCGGTATGGATTAGATCAGCCATTATCAGAAGCAAAGCTGGCCTGGGTCCTTCTGTCAATCCGTGTGATGGAAATAAACGGTGACATGACAATGATATCACCCACACATACTCTTGACAGAGTTGAGAGGTGAAGAAATATCAGTGAAAGTAATGAGAAATCCAGAGGAAGAAGTAATGATTGCGACTGATGCAGTAGGAGGGGAGCTTTGGAAAGGCTGGAAAGGCTTTTAAAGGTTGACCATGTTGCAAAAGACTGTGAGCGAGAGCAAAGTGAAACAGCAGCATGGAGCTAAGCCGGGGCAAAAACGTAAAAATGGACTTTAGAGCTGAGTCCAGCAGGAAATTCAATAAAATACTTCAAAAGGCCATAGCTGACAGTGAAAAATCACAAAATTATAAAATTGAGCAGGAGAAATGAAAAAAGGACTTATTGTATTTGGCAAAGGAGAGAGGGAACAAGAGCCCAGGGCCACATTTCCAAATGAGCCGTCACAGATTGAGAGATCTTGGCTCTGTTCATGGTTAGCATGGAGGGGCGCTGGTACTTGCTTTCTGTAGCCTTTCCCAATGAAGTTTCCCTTTTTCCCTAGGAATTCCCTATCATGTTAGCGATGACAGAATGAGTGATGCAGTGAGGGGCTTAGCGGGGACACAACTTGGGAAATGAATGCATGGCAGACCTTGCAGTTGACAGGCAATTGGGAATCCAAGTGAACTGCGTCGCTTTGCCAAGCACAGTAAAATTGAAAGGCCTTAGGTTTCCAAAAATGAGGGTCATTTCTCAACTGTGTTTAAAAATGTGTCAACAACCAGCAAGATGGACTGAACCAGCCAGATTTCTTACCCCTCCAGCCATTTATAACCGACTGCCTCCAACTGAAATGCAAAAATTGTTTTTTTTAGGTACGGAGAGCCATGCCAAAACCTGCCTCGTCATAAAAGCAAATGACTGTTCCGCATGAGCCTCCAAACCCCATGCTCGACTCCTTCAAGATGCATTTTCCTATTTCTCTCCAGACTCCCATCTCTCTGACTCTCCTCCCCAGCCTTTTAGTTTAAGAAAAGCCTGTCAGAGGAAATCAAGTCAAGCTGAAGACATAGTTGAGCGCCTGTGACAGGCTAAAAGCCACTCAAATGGGTCTATAATGAGTCTAATAATGGCGTGGGTAAGCATAATTTACCAGGGCTGGGGCCCCAGTGCGGCCGAGGCAGCAGAGGAGAATGATGACTGCAGCGCTGGTTGGCAGGCGATGATGAGCTCTCATTCCCAACGATACGACAAGGCTGGAGCAGAAGGTGGACGAGCTCCAAGCCCACCAGTCCCTCTGCAGGCTGGGCCCTGGGGGCTGAGCCACGGCCAGACCTGCTCATCACAGAGCAGTGGACTGGAAAATCACACATGACTGGTTGCTTCCACAGGGCCTCTGCTGGCTCTACGGCGACCCTGTCTCCTTTGAAATAGAGAACTAGGTGACCTCACACTGCCTAGGGAGTACATGTTAACCGTATCTCCCTTTCCCAGTGTGCACAATACGTGTGCGGTGTAACTTTGTGTGTGACGTCTGAGTGTGTGCGCTGTGATGTAGTGGGGGAATTGGTGACAGGCTATATCCACAGGCTAATCACCCACACTCCCCTGGGAGATGGCTCCCTCAGGACAGGATAATCAAAAGTCCCTCGGCAGAAACCAGCAGAATGATGTAAACAAACACACAAAGACACACACACACACCAGGGAAACAGCAGCAGACATGCGTGTCCTTGTTTGTGCTCCTGGCGCTGTCCCTGCTGCAGACAGGGTGGTGGTGAAAGGTGGCTCTGGCCCCTGGTCTTTCCCACGAGGCTTCCATGCAGCCCGACAGCAGTGGGTTGAACTCCATTCTCTGTCAGCTATTTACCCTTCAGGATGAAAGTCACCAACTACTACTTGGTCTTACCTTTTCTGAAAACTTTGATGTGAAAAACATCACAAATGTAGGGAGATGTCAGTTACTAATAACTTTGTGTGAAAGTGCAAGGAGTCATGGTAGCTTCTTGTAAAAATCGAGATGCTGGGATTCTTAATCACCGACCCACTCAACAGCTTTATTGTTACTCGCAGAAATTTTAAGCATTTCAGTTTTGTTTTTGAGAAGCATTTATTTTCCATGGGTTGCACTCAGGGTCAGAATTTTTATACTATAAGGCATGATCATTTCCAAAGAAACCTATTCATTTAAATTTGGCTGGTTTCCTCTTCAAGGTTATCTCTTTGGACTGTGGTACAAAGGTTCCAGTATGTGCTATTTTTTAAAAAAAAATCCTGTCTGTAAGTCACATTTCGACCTAAGAATTTGAGTGTTTGCGATGCATGCTGGATTTCCAAGCCCTACAGAAGGCTGTGAAACTTTGTGAAAGGATTCCAATATGAGTCCATGAGTGAACGAAGCTCATGATGACAGCGATGCTGAGGTGACTTGTGGAGAATATCCTGAACTTTTCTGTTGTTAGCCTCTGTTAGCAAAATTGTCTTCAAAGTGGATCTAACATTCTTGGACTCCAACATTTGGCATTGTGCAAGGTTTGGCCATAGTTAAGCTGGAGAATACATTTGTTGTTGATATTAGAAGCAAAAAACATGCAATAGTCACCAAATTTATCGAGCAATACTGAGATTCTGACTCCAAGTTCATTTAAACAACTGAAATCCACCATCCAAATATACAGGATGTTAGTGGTACACATGTTAAAAAGCTGCTTGATGATTGGACAAGTCATACTACTCCAGGCTATCTGTATAAGTTGCTTCCCGTTTTCTAAGCAGAGAATGAATGGCAGCAGATCAGGTGCCTTTGGTAAACGGTAAATGGACTGGTTCTTATATAGTGCTTTTCTACTCATCTGAGCACTCAAAGCGCTTTACACAACTCGTGCATTCACCCATTCACACCCAATCGCACAAGCACATTTTTCTAAGTGCTTTATAGCTAACATTCACACTCCGATGGATGCATCGGAGAGCAATTTGGGGTTAGTATCTTGCCCAAGGATATTTGGCATACAGACTAGGGGAAGCCAGAAATCGAACCATCAACCTTCCAATCAGTAGATGACCTGCTCTACCGCCTGAGCTACAGCCATCCCTTTGCTCGATGTAAAGCTTTAGTTTACTGTCCGTTCACAGTGAGACCACAGCTAGGTTTGGAAAGAGATTCATTTTAGTGTCAGTTGAGCCAGGATACATTAAGGTGCTGTTTTTAGCTGAAGTGTCTTATTGCTGAGTAAACTGTGCAGTTAGTTGTAGCTTTCTTAGTGAAGGTGAAATAAAAACAAGGTTTATATGGTCCAGTTGTTCCAGTCCAGAAGCGATTATTCAAGAATAAAATGATGAAGATCAAACAAAAAAAAAAAAAGGCTAGGAGAAACAGTTGGGGGAAATAAATCTAAAATTGTGTTATAGCTTAGAAACCCTGCTTAGGCTGAAGTAGAGCGATAGGCTGAACACCGCTATGCCCGTCATCCAGGATATATGGCCTCAGCATTTGTTTAAAGTACGTGAAACAGCTCCTGTTGGTGTTTTTCCTCTTTATGCCAAGGTAATTAGTCGGGCTGCATGACAGGGGGCTGTGCTAGCCCTGAGGTGTGCGGCAGAACAGCGGTGTGTCTGTTGCAGCTGGAGGAAAGCGTCCACAGCTGGGGATTGCGTGCATGTGTGTGCGTGTGTTTAGGGAAGCAGCAGTGGCTGGGCAGGGGGTTGTGGGAGAGAGCCATCAAGACCAATGCGGTGCCTCCAGTGATGCAGGTAGATGGTGCGGGCCGACTACCTCTGGCCAACCGCCATCTCGTCAAAGTCACTTTCCCAAAGAAAGCGATGACGCACGGCACCCCGAGCCCCCCCGGTTTATGTTACAGTACCGGTAAAAGGGCTAATGGCCTGGCATTGGATATTTCAGTTTGGGGGGGTTGAGGGGTGAAAGCAGTGGTGTGTGGAGTTGGACCTCTGTCTGTGGATGTGAATCTTCTTTTTTTTTCAATCTCTGCATGCCTCTGTTGCTGTGTTTTCTCTTCTCCAGCTCCTCCTCAACATCTCTTTCTCAAGCCTCTCCACACACAAACACACACGCGCCCGCACACACACCTCTCTCTGTCTGTTGACACTTCCCTCTGTCTTCCCTCCTGTCTGAGGACGAGCGTGTCCCAGTATGTTTGGCACTCTGACTGTGTCTGATGGCTAAACTGAGGAGACAGGCTGCTGACAGGCCCTGTGCCAGAGCGGAGTATGCCAACAGGGGAGATTTGTGAAAATATGCCCTGTGTCATTTCCTCTCCATTTCCCTGACAACTTCACTCTGTCAAAAAGCCTACGAATGAGTGCATGGCTAGGTAGGCGGGTGGGGATAGTGTATTTGTTTGTGTGTGTGTGTGTGTGATATAAGATGTGTCAACGTGTACGTGGGTGGGTGAGTGAATGGGCGGGAACGTGATATCTGCACATGTGCGACAGAGCAATGAATTATGCCAATGTCATCACAACAAAGTCTGCACAAGTTGAAGCCAAATGATGAAATCTGTCTACCAGGCGTGTCTTGAATGCATCTCTACCTCAAAGTACAGCTTTTTTCCTTTTTTTTTTTTTTGAACCCCCACTTTTCCTTTTGGTGTGCTCGTTCTTCTTCAAACGGCTCCTCAAATCTACCCCGAATTTAATCTTTGATCCCTCCTCTTGGAATGCAGGCTGAAAGATAACATTTCATGCAAGGCAAAGCGGAAGAAAACAGCCTGCAGAAAGCCAGCACGCCGAACATGCTCGCTGTCAGCCGCTATCGCTTAATTTGATGCCTCTGTCTCCACCGCCGCCAGTTGAGTCTAATCTCGTTGAGCGCTAGAAATGAGTGCTGGTGACAGGGATGTCAACAGCGGTTTGTTTCGAGCTCGGCGGGAGAACAGTACCTGCCTGTGTGTCTCTGTTACACAAGTGCCCCCAGTCTTTTCCCCCCTTGTGTGCCCAAGTCAGCCAGCGTTACTGTCAATCCCACAGGCCAGCAGCGACGTATTTAATCACTCTACACCGCCAGTACACACAAACGCACGCACACACACATTTACATGTCCCACTGGCTGACAGTGTGAATACAATCCCACTACGCTGCACATTTCAAAAACATCTCAGCCAAAACCTTATGCTTTCATTTGGATGAAATCCACAGCGAGTGGCTTTCACCGTGGCTGCCAACAGGTGAGGACGTCTGCGGCAGGCCTGGCGAAGGCCCTGGCAGTTTGCGTAGAGTGGGTTGGGGGGGTCATGTCAGCTTGTGTAACTTAACAGATGCTGAACTCTCGCTTCTGCTTGCTGTTCCTTGACCTCGGAGCCTCGGCTCCCCTGTCTCTTTCTTTCTCTGCTCCTCTCCTCCTGTGGCTCGATAATTCCCCCACGGCTGTCAATCACCCAGTGGGGCCTGCTGTAAAGACATCCTGCAGGGCGACTGGGTGTACAGGGGGAGCGGCAGGAGGGCTGTTAGCGAGGGTCACAAGTTCAGAGCAAACTGATGAGGGGGAGTTGTGTTTTGACTCCCGGAAAGTTCGTGTGTGTATGTGTGTTTCTTAGAAAGAGGTGGAAAACTTTCAGTGCCATTAGGGCAAACGTGCGAGTGTGTGTGAGCAGAATTCCTCGCAGCACTGGTGCAGGGCAGATCCGGTGCAGCAGCTAGACAGTGAATCCGATTCATCCTGATCAAAGGCTGCTGTCAGTGACAAAGGACCGTTTGTTTAGCCTAAGCATGACATGTATCTGAAAGCCATAAATTACAGGGGGAATTAGAGGAGGTTTGGTGGATTTCATGCTCGTGTGCCTGTCTCTTTGGGTAGGGCTCACACACAAACACACACACACACATAACCAGAGCCACACGGGCCACACACACGAGGGGGTGGGCACTGAAAATGGATCTGTATGTGTCTCTAGAAGTGATGATGAGAGATGGGAGCTGGCATGTGTCAGGCACTAGATGAGAGGTTTGGCAGCAGAGGAGGAGGCGGTATTAACAATGACAGGAAGTGTGCCTGTAAGATAAGCATCACTTTGTTCATGGTGTTCATAACAGCAAAACACAAGGGTTGTCACTGGCTTCGTGGTGATTATGTATTTCAGTTTTTATCTCAAAGCGGCTAAAAAATATGAGTTTTCTATTTCAGGGAGTCACTTAGATGAGAATTTTGTGACGAGAGGATAAGCGGCATACTAACCAATAAAGATGTGGAAAACCTAAGGCAACTACCTTCCGCAATGTAAAGCTTATAATATTCAACACATTCTATGTTTTTGTTGCTTATGATTTAATAGCATCAAAACAACAATTCAATTCAGGTTTACTTATCAAAATCACCAAATCATTGCCAAATAACAACAGCAGTCGCCTCAAGGTACTTTGTGTTGGAAAGTAGAGACCCTACAATGGTCCAGAGAAAACCCCAACAATCAAACCTGACCCCCTGTCCTTAGCACTTGGTGATAGTGGGAAGGAAAAACTCCCTTTTTAACAGGAAGATGTACTTTTTGAATAGGTTATGTGCTGTGCTGATGAGGCACTGTGACTTCTATAAGATGTGTTCCTCTGCTCATTTTGATTTCATTATTTCCACTTTCCCACACTCAGTACTGACATCATTACTCTAGTTCAATCATCTTCTTGCCCGCCTTCTCTGAGCCAATCAGCCTGCACTCTGCATGGTTTACATCTGTGCTCTCCGTCATTCTCCCAGTCAGACGCTCATCTGTCCTCGCCATCTCCACCTTACCCAAGTGACTCAGAGCTCCATCCAAGCCAGCTTCAACACCACCAGTGTCTAGACTCTGGGGTCCCGTCCTAATTCCTATCACCACTGGGATTCTGTTCTGCCATGAAGGGTCATCAAAGTCTAATCACCAAATATATCAATTAATTTCTCCATCTCGATGAATCATGTTCATTTCTACCAAATGATCAAACAACTCAATGGTTCATTGCAAACTAGTCTGCACACCACAGGTCTGATAAAGTTAGCGAGGACTCAAGTTTAATATATGTCGATGATGTGATGATATTAGCCTTTCATCTGAATCAGGCACTCACAGCTGTTAGAGAGAAGCAAAAATAAGTCCTGCAACTCAGATATGAGTTAGCATTTTTGCACTTCTGCTTCCTGCTTATCAAACTCTTTTGCCTCTTTGCCATTAAGACCCACTCGACTGGACTTAGTCGTTTTCTATTAGAAACGAGTACCCAGCAAGTGATGCCACTGACTAGCCGATCAGTGGCCATTGTTAAGCTACTACAGCAGTTAATGTTTGATTCATACTGTGTTGAATCCAAGTAGAGCAACAAGCCTACAGAAGTGGCTGACGTCGTTGCCAGCGTTTCTACTTGTGCTTATGAGCCTGGCTGGTGGTGACGTTTTTATCTGTAGAGCTGATCCATTCGCTTCCTGTTGATCTGAGAAACAGTAGCATAGGAGGATACAGAGCATCTTCAAATTGATATGTAGGTAAATTTCAAGGGAGGTACACATAGGAGCAATGGTCATGACAATTTGCACATTAATGAAGAAACTGACCCCATTGTTCATCGATGGGCTGGTTTCAGTCATTGTGTACTGTTTATAAGGTTGGGAAACCTTCATTCAGCTGAGGCTGAAGAAGTCACTTGGACGTTTCTCCCACTGAAGATGAACAGAATCAACCTTTTTGTGGGATCCACATAAGACTGGGTTTTGCAGTTATGATGGGTGCGTGGTGTCGGTATAAATCCCACTTAAAAGACACAACAGATGTTGTCAGGGATGTTCAATATCATCTCAATAAACACAGGAGCTTAGTGGTGGTAATGTTAAACTTGCAAGACTGCGATGTGGCTTGTTTATAGCGCGACATTAAAAGTGTTGTTAATTTGTTAACATTATGTAGCTCAACATAACTTCCCCCTCTGTTTCCCCTCTGAATGTATTTTCTCTGAAATACTGTGGAAGAAAATCTAATTCCTCTCTGTCAAACAGCAACCCTCCTGAGCTGGAATCCCAAGCACGTTATTTTGGACATTTTACTATATATATTTAGTAAATTTGGCATCACAGAAGTTACACTGTGAAAATGCTGTCCTATGTTTTTGATACTATTTGAATTTTGTCCACCTTTTTGTCACAAAATCATTACAACAGATACATTTGGACATCTTTTTCTTTGTGACATGAGGCCAAAACCAAAAATCAAAAATCTTTTACTAAGACAGTCAAACTTCATATAGAGTAAGTGTAGGAAAACTTCCAATAGACCACATTCAAAAAAAGGAGTCTATGGCTGATGTGTGTTCCACATTATGAATTATAACTTGAAGATTGTTGTATTTATTACAAACTAAAGACGTAACAATGACCTTCTAAACTAAGCATGAACGTTCTAAAAAATAAGACATTTGTCCAGAACAACCTGTGTACACGTTCAGTAAACCGTGAGACTCCTAACCTCTCCGCCCCATGCCCCACCTCTCCCCTAAAACACCCAGGTTTTCATGCTGCTTACATGCTTAAAGTGGTAGGCACCTCTTTTAGATTCCAATCACAAACAGTGACATATCATTACCTTACATAAACATAACATAAATGTTCAAATGTATTAATCCTGAAAAGATCATTTATGTAACCCATAAGCATCTGTGAATTATGAACATCGTAATCCCAAATATAAAGTAGACATCTGGCACCTACAGTAAGGTTTTTCAATGTTTTGCCCAGAATAACACGGCCGCTCCATCAGTTCGGTAAACGTATGATTTCACCGGTGATCAATCCATCCTGTCAATGCATTACAATACATTGATCTTCTGTCAGACAAACTGATGAACAGCCTGCACACAAATCCATGCATGTCATTCTGCCCTGCTGTATCAGTGTGCCACTTTATGCCTTTAAAGAAGTTTAAACAGAAAAGTGCCCGCTGCACATGCACTTCTTCTATAACCTCACAATGAAACATTTTATTAGATTCACAAGACTACACCTGTCAGTGCTAACTACTAATGATAAAGTATTCAATATCTGCATTTACTACACACTTCAGAATGAAATATTGATTTCATTTCTAGGTCGTACACATGCCAGAACTCAAAAGTTTTAACAGTTTAGATTTTGTTTAACGTCTCTGCTGGATTGCTGTTTAGCAAATACTCACAGAAACTTTATGACCGCTGCTGCCATTAACCTGGATGTTTTAACACTTGTGAAATTCCATCACTGCAGAGCAACAGTGCTTCAGTGTTTGAGCTTCACAGTTAAACTGCTGTTGTCTGACAATGACAACAGTAAATATGGAAATGAGAATAGATTTGGCTAAATCAAGCTGAAACGAGAAAATTTGAGAAAATAACGTTCTTGTAATGTCTGACTGTGCCTTTGTTTACATATTTTAAACGCTGATATTTAATGACAGAGCACAGCTGGGAATAATAATTTACTTAGCTCACTGCTCACCAGATGTTGGCGCGGACGATGTTTTGTTGTTTATCAACTGAAAAGGATGATGGAGAAGAAAAGACATGGCCGTTTCCAGTGTGGATAGAGCTCTCTACAGAAAGGGTCCAGGGATGAAAACGTGGATGCAAAAAGCATTTTAGGTTTATGCTGCCTTAATGTAGACCCACAGATGAAGACAAAGGTATTAGCACACCTCTGAAAATGTCTTTTTTATTCCCAAGTGCTGTTCCAAACATCCTAGTTTAATTTAGATGCTTAAAATTATTTCACAAAGATCATTTGCCCTGTGGCTCAGTAAAAAGGTCAGTTTTCCAGCTGGTAACCTTGACCTTTGGCCTTTGAAATAATCTATTATTGTGTGCAAACAGAAACAGAAATAATGTCTGCTTTCTAGAGAAAGCTAGCATGTTTAGAAAAGCTATGTTGAAAATCCCTTTCTCATTAGACTGATGAGGTTATTAAATGCTGTGATGATAAGAATCCTAAAAATCTGGTTGCATCTGGTTTTGTGTTTTTACTCTCCTGTAAATCACCAAAACACCAAACACACTCTGTACTTGCTCGCCTCTGTTTGGGAGCCACTAGACAATAAGGAAAGTAGCTCTTTGTTTACGGTGCGTTTCCTGTCAAAGGTAATCAGCAGCAGGTAAAGATACAGTGCGTTATGGCAGCGAAGACATCGTTTGGCAGCATTTCTCCGTCTGCCTTGCATGACATTTGTTTGTGTGACACTCTGAGCCAAAGGCATCATCTGTGTTTACTCGGCGCTGGCATGTTTGGCGAAAACTTGTCAATAGCAATTATCCCACTTTAGCAGAACATGACTGCTGAATTAACAAAAACACAAGTTGTTGAGCTGATGAGCTATGAATGTTGATCTGATGCCTGGAGGTTCCTTAGAACCCAGTCCCTTGACAGCAACCCGTGGAGATAAATTGTACTTGGGCGGGAATTAATTCAAGCTTATTTCTGTGCAGAGAAAAGTTAATAGTTTTTTTGGGGGGGTGAGGGGGGGTTTGGGGGGGGGGAGTTGAGCACACGTGAGGCACAGTTGAAGGTTTTTAGTATCCAAAATTATCTTATAAAAGTACTGCAGTGTAGTGGGAAGCACATTTTCAGGAAGCGTCATGGAAAGAAAGAAAAACTGCTATAATGTATTTAAACAGCGCAGACGGGAAAAAAAGCCAGCGAGATTTGACAAATTAGTTTGAACACTTTTGACTGTCATTCCCTTAATTTATGACTGAGCAAACTTCCAAGTGTTTAGCTTGGACGCCTAACACAGAGGCCCACAGCTCTTGGAGGTGACTGTTAGATGAAATATGGAGGCAGCTGTGCTATTTATTTATGTCTTTCCCTGCCTGGCGCTTTCATGGCCCTATTTGTTTTAATCCTCACGAGTGTTGTAGGAGAAAACGATTCCTGTTCACATTAATAAAAATAATATTTTGTGGAGCAAGGTCTAATGGTCAAAATGTCAAATCTATGACTCTCTTTTCCCCACCCACAGCCATAACTCAACAAGCTGCTCTTTTATTTGCTTCGTCCAGAGCCGTCAAGGACGATTCTCCCCGTAGCTGCATGCTGGTTGCCCTGTCTGTCTCTCACGTGGTGGTCCAAATTAGGGTTTATGGAGCTTATGTGACAATGCCAGTGTTTTTTTAATTTTATTTTTTGGGTGAGCCAGTTAATATCCTCAAAAGTGACAGGTTTAGAGCAAAACAAGCTTCTGAAACAGCTTTAGACTATCACGTGATGTTAAAACTTTGACCTAATTGAATCTTTTGAGTTGGTTAGCAGCTCCTTAACAGAAAGTTCAGCGTGTGTTTTTCAGGCTGTCACCCCCGACAGCCATAAAGCATATCCCTCAGTGACATTACGTGTGGAAACTGACTGAAATCTATTTTCCTTTTTTATAAAAAAAGCCACTATTAGCACAGCATATCAATCCCAGCCACTTCACCAAAGTGTCACTTTTTTTGGTGATGTTGGACTCACCGAAATGCTTTTATTCTTTCAGTTGTGAAAATGCTAGAAGCCCCTTATCCCTCTCCCCCGCTCCCCTCTCTTCTCGCTCTTTTGAATCGCTCCCCTCAGAGGCGCTTGACTGAAAACATGCGCTCTTTAATCACCGGGGTGACAGCCCCTGCCCCGTGTTTGCGCCTCTGCCCTGCTGCAACAATAAAAAGCCGGGTCACGCTCAGTGTCAGCTCCAGGCGTGACATTTGCAGGAGGGAGCGAGGGCAAAGAAAGTGAGATGGAAGGAAAGAAAGACAGAAGGAGGGCCAGAGGAAGGAGGGGTCATGAAAGCAGGAACTGAAGGGGAGAGGAAAAGGTCCGGGAAGCGTGCAAACGTGTCCACCGCAGGAAGAACCTCAGCATCAGCAACCAGGATGGAGGAACTCAAACTGAGACAAGAGGGTTTAGGGTGCTGCAGAGAAAGTTAGCAACAGAGTTTGACTGGAGGATCTGGACCGTGTGTGTGTGTGTGTGTGTGTGTGTGTGTGTGTGTGTGTGTGTGTGTGTGTGTGTGTGTGTGTGTGTGTGTGTGTGTGTGTGTGTGTGTGTGTGTGTGTGTGTGTGTGTGTGTGTGTGTGTGTGCTGAGGTCTAGGGCAGGAGGGGAATCGCAGGATCCCATGACCCCGTGACCTGGGGGACCCTGTGCTTCTGTTTGTCTGGCTGATTGACAAATGAAGGGGCAGACAGCAGGGGGCTGGGCCTCTGTGTGTGTGTGAGTCTATGAGCAGTCAAGTGTGTGTTACTCTTACTTATATATAAGTAAGAATGTGCACATGTACTTATGAATTTAGCACGTAAGTAAGTAGGCGTGCCCTCCCGGGCGTTAACGCTTGTGTACTCACGTGCACACGTTAAAGAGTACACTGTAAAATCCCTCAAACAGGTGTTAAGCAGTATCTCAAAGGCAGCAAGCATTCCAAAGGTGCACGTGCGTGCTTCGCTCCTGTGTGTACAGCTCTGAGTGTGTGTTTGTCTCTGAATTCCTGTGGAGTTCATGGTGAGGCCAGGCCCCATGGCGCAGCGCTCGGAGAGCCCATTAATTACAGAGCAGTGACACGGGGACGGCCAGGGCCTGTAATTGATGCCTCCTGTGCGACAGGAGAGGCACTCAGTCACGTAGCAAAAGGAAAGGGTCACCCTGCAGACAGGCCGGGGTGGGTGGTGGCGGGTGAGAAGGGCAGAGGGATGATGGAGGTAAAAAGGAGCATCAGCTCCTGCACTGGCTTTCACTAATTATTAAGCCACCATGCTCATTTTTTCAATGCTGTTGTTTCCCCTAACTTTAATTATACAACTGAACCAAAGCACGTCAATAAACTAGATTACACCTCTGAAAGCAAGTAAACTGTATTTCATACGAGTCATTTCGAAGTTTAACATGGAGCAGATTTCAGTGGGTGCAGTTGTTGGTAGTCTGGTCTTTGTAAGCTCCTTTATCAGATTACTCAAGTTTTATTTTCTACGATTTTTTTAAATGTTTTGTCCATATCATTGTCTCATGTCACTGCTGTTTAGTATCATAAAGTCCACAACATAATTATAATCTCAGATTGACAACTACAGGGAGTGCAGAATTATTAGGCAAGTTGTATTTTTGAGGAATAATGTTATTATTGAACAACAACCATGTTCTCAATGAACCTAAAAAACTCATTAATATCAAAGCTGAATGTTTTTGGAAGTAGTTTTTAGTTTGTTTTTAGTTTTAGCTATTTTAGGGGGATATCTGTGTGTGCAGGTGACTATTACTGTGCATAATTATTAGGCAACTTAACAAAAAACAAATATATACCCATTTCAATTATTTATTTTTACCAGTGACACCAATATAACATCTCCACATTCACAAATATACATTTCTGACATTCAAAAACAAAACAAAAACAAATCAGCGACCAATATAGCCACCTTTCTTTGCAAGGACACTCAAAAGCCTGCCATCCATGGATTCTGTCAGTGTTTTGATCTGTTCACCATCAACATTGCGTGCAGCAGCAACCACAGCCTCCCAGACACTGTTCAGAGAGGTGTACTGTTTTCCCTCCTTGTAAATCTCACATTTGATGATGGACCACAGGTTCTCAATGGGGTTCAGATCAGGTGAACAAGGTGGCCATGTCATTAGTTTTTCTTCTTTTATACCCTTATAAAGAAGCAAGATGGCGCGGCCACGTCCAGACGCCTTCCTGACCGCTCCGCTCCGACTATCCACTTTTCTTGTTTTTTACCTATTTTTTGCTCTGGTTTACATCCCAAAATCCTCTAGTCTTATAGTATACGACAGCGGATCACTTGTGAACATCGGTGCCAAGGTTGCACATCTAATCTTGGACACTTTTAAACCTGACCCTTCCTGGCCGCCAGAGATTCTACGCGGCGCGGAGAACAACAAAAGACGGGCCGCTCATCCGAGGCACAGAACAAAGAAGCGCCGGGGAAAACGCGCTGGTATTAGGAACAGACTGAGACAGCAGGCGCATCGCGCACCACTGCCCAGTATCCTACTGGCCAATGTACAATCCATGGAGAACAAGCTCGATGACCTAAGAGCAAGGGTCACCTTCCAACGTGACATGAGGGACTGCAACATTCTGTGCTTCACGGAGACATGGCTGACCCCCACCGTGCCGGACCAGGCCGTAACTCCGTCGGATTCATTCTTTGTGCTCCGCGCGGACAGAACGGCAGAGTCAAACAAAACCAAAGGTGGGGGAGTGTGTTTCATGATAAACAGAAAGTGGTGTGATGCCAGGAGCATTTCTACTCTCTCCAGCGGCTGCTCGCCACATCTGGAGTTCCTGAGCATTAAGTGCCGCCCTTTCTATCTGCCCCGTGAGTTCACCTCAGTCATCGCCACGGCGGTCTACATCCCACCCCAAGTGGACACAGGTATGGCTTTGTCCGAATTACATGATGTGCTGAGCTCGCTTCAAAACAAGGACCTGGGCGCAGCCCTCATTGTAGCAGGAGACTTTAACAAAGCGAACCTCAGACAAGTCATGCCAAACTTTTACCAGCATGTCTCGTGTCCAACGAGAGGGGATCGGATTTTGGATCACTGCTACATGCCATACAAGCAGGGCTACAAAGCTGTCTCACACCCGGCTTTTGGGAAGTCTGACCACAACGCCATCTTCCTCATTCCCCAGTATAAACAAAGCATACGGAGGGAAGACGTGACCAAGAGGGAGGTAAAACGGTGGACTGCCCAATCAGAAGCTACGCTACAGGACGCACTCAACGACGTAGACTGGGACATGTTCAGAGTATGCGCAGTCGACATCAACGAGTTTACGGAAGTAGCAGTATGCTTCGTCAATATGCTAGCGGAGGAGATTATCCCCACTGCGAGAGTCACCACATTCCCAAACCAGAAACCGTGGATGGACAGATCGATCCGCACTGCAGTAAACGCCAGGACCGCCTCCTACAACGCGGGTCTCGCCACTGGCGATATGAGCGCCTACAAAGCGGCCTCATACGGCGTGCGGCGCGCGGTGAGAGATGCCAAACGCAGGTACCGGGAACGTGTGGAGTCCCGCTTCCACCAGGGCGACACACGGAGTATGTGGCACGGACTACGCACCATTACGGACTACAAAGCCAGGGACACTGCGCCGATCAACGCCGACTCTGCATTCACCAACGAGCTGAATCAGTTCTACGCCCGTTTCGAGGTTAGCCAGGCAGCTAATGCTATCTACCGCCTGACTACCGAGGACAGTGACGTCATCAGCGAGAGCCCGGTGACCATCATCGCGGAGCATGACGTCCAAGCGGCACTGAGGAGAGTGAACACAAGGGAAGCGGCGGGGCCAGACGGCATCACCGGCCGTCTGCTGCGCTGCTGTGCTGACCAGCTAGCAGGTGTGTTCACTTACATCTTCAACGAGTCCCTGGCGAAGTCTGTGGTCCCCACATGCTTCAAAAGATCCACCATCATCCCTGTGCCCAAGAACAGCAAACCCTCATCCCTGAACAATTACCGGCCAGTTGCACTGACCTCGGTAGTAATGAAGGTGTTTGAGAGGCTGCTGAAGAACATCATCTCCTCCTCCATCCCAGACACCACAGATCCGCTGCAGTTCGCCTACAGATCCAACAGATCCACAGAGGATGCCATCGCCCACGTCCTACACACCACTCTCAGCCACGTGGACAAGAAACAGGGTAACTATGTGAAAATGCTGTTTGTTGATTACAGTTCAGCGTTTAACACAATAGTGCCCTGCAGACTGTTCACAAAGCTGAGGGATCTGGGACTTAACAGCCGTCTGTGTGCATGGGTGTTGGACTTCCTCACTGGCAGAACTCAGGTGGTGAGGGTGGGCAGGTGCTTCTCCAACAGCATCACCATCAACACAGGAGCACCTCAGGGATGTGTCCTCTCGCCACTGCTCTACTCCCTCTACACTTCAGACTGTGTGGCCACCCATGGCTCCAACACCATTGTGAAGTTTGCTGACGACACAGTGGTGTTGGGTGCCATCTCCAACAACGATGAGGCGGCCTACATGGATGAAGTGAAGAATCTGGCATCGTGGTGCCAGGACAACCACCTCCAGCTGAACGTCAGCAAGACCAAGGAGCTGGTGGTGGACTTCAGAAGGGGTCAGCACAGAGACTACAAGCCCATCATCATCAATGGAGCTCCAGTGGAGAGGGTGCAGTCCTTCAAGTATCTTGGTGTCCACATCTCCTCAGACCTGACATGGGCTGCCCACATTCAGGTCCAGACCAAAAAGGCTAGGCAGCGCCTGTATCACCTACGACAACTGAGGAAGTTCAGGGTCTCTCCAAAGATCCTCAGGATTTTCTATACAGGCGCTGTGGAGAGCATCCTCACACAGAACATGACATCGTGGTTTGGGAACAGCTGTGTGAAGGACCAAAAAGCTCTCCAGAGAGTGATCCGTACAGCAGAACGCTGCTGCAGGATTGCTCTCCCCCCGCTTCAGGACACCTACACCAGGAGATGCCGGACTAGAGCAGCGCAGATACTGAAGGACCCGTCCCATCCTGGCAACAAACTGTTCCAACTTCTGCAATCTGGTAGAAGGTTCCGCATCTTCCGGGCAAGGACAGAGAGACTCAAGAGGAGCTTCTATCCCCAAGCCATCCGTGCCCTAAACACACACACCCGCCCTCTCACATCATCTATAATTGACTGAGACAGGACTCTCTTCCAGACACTCTAAACCAAGGCACAATGTACATTTCAATTCCTTTAATTTTAAATATGTTTATATTGTCTATCCTGTAAAATAGTCAGATGTCTATTCATATTAATGTACAGAATTCACCTGCTTGCTGCTACTACTGCACATTCACCCAGTGTATATACTAAATGTCTGTATATATATATATAATGTTCTTCCTCTACACCCCCCCCCCCAATTTTTTGCACATGTCGAGGAGCGTGTCAGGCTACATTTCACTGTGTGTTATACTTGTATAACCATGCATGTGACAAATAAAGAACCTTGAACCTTGAACCTTGAACCTTCTTGCCAGCCACGCTGTGGAGTACTTGGACGCGTGTGATGGAGCATTGTCCTGCATGAAAATCATGTTTTTCTTGAAGGATGCAGACTTCTTCCTGTACCACTGCTTGAAGAAGGTGTCTTCCAGAAACTGGCAGTAGGACTGGGAGTTGAGCTTGACTCCATCCTCAACCCGAAAAGGCCCCAAAAGCTCATCTTTGATGATACCAGCCCAAACCAGTACTCCACCTCCACCTTGCTGGCATCTGAGTCGGACTGGAGCTCTCTGCCCTTTACCAGTCCAGCCACGGGCCCATCCATCTGGCCCATCAAGACTCACTCTCATTTCATCAGTCCATAAAACCTTAGAAAAATCAGTCTTGAGATATTTCTTGGCCCAGTCTTGACGTTTCAGCTTGTGTGTCTTGTTCAGTGGTGGTCGTCTTTCAGCCTTTCTTACCTTGGCCATGTCTCTGAGTATTGCACACCTTGTGCTTTTGGGCACTCCAGTGATGTTGCAGCTCTGAAATATGGCCAAACTGGTGGCAAGTGGCATCTTGGCAGCTGCACGCTTGAATTTTCTCAGTTCATGGGCAGTTATTTTGCACCTTGGTTTTTCCACACGCTTCTTGCGACCCTGTTGACTATTTTGAATGAAACGCTTGATTTTTCGATGATCACGCTTCAGAAGCTTTGCAATTTTGAGACTGCTGCATCCCTCTGCAAGATATCTCACTATTTTTGACTTTTCTGAGCCTGTCAAGTCCTTCTTTTGACCCATTTTGCCAAAGGAAAGGACGTTGCCTAATAATTATGCACACCTGATATAGGGTGTTGATGTCATTAGACCACACCCCTTCTCATTACAGAGATGCACATCACCTAATATGCTTAATTGGTAGTAGGCTTTCGAGCCTATACAGCTTGGAGTAAGACAACATGCATGAAGAGGATGATGTGGACAAAATACTCATTTGCCTAATAATTCTGCACTCCCTGTATAGTGTACCCACAAAGATCACAATAGGCTTATAAAGTGAGAAATAAGCAACACATGCTCATAGGGTATGTCTGCTATCCCTGTGTTGGTGTTGTTTCTCTTCCAATCATGTTGTTATGATGTCTTAGCTTTGGGGGAAAAGAAAAAATGCTACTTGAATGACAGTGGGATTGGGTGGGGGGGGTTAGCATCTACAACTCCGAGTTGCCCCCAGTGTCTATGAGTGTGTGTCAGTGTTAAAATGGCTTACATAGAGATTTAAAAAACAAGAAAAAGGCACTGTATGTGAGATGTGAGACAAACAAGACTTGCAGTAGGAGGAGCACAACACAAGCACTTAGAAATGGATTGGCTATAATGATATATAATTTTGCATTATGCTACAACCACATAAGGTGGTGGTTGGAGGCTGTGTTTGACCGTGCCGACAACATTTGCAATAAACATGTTTCGAAGAAGGGACCAGGTCTGTGACCACTCACAAGAAGGTGAGAACATAGCAATAAGATGGAGTGTGCAATTAGTATGGGATTGAATGGAGTCATTACACGCAATCTGTTTGTGATAATATGATGACTAGCTATGAGCTTTGCAAATTGTGTTGCCATTAAAAAAGTTCAAAAATACACCTAACCTTTCTTTGAATGCCCGCAAATGACATTACACACATACAGTCTTTGTCTGTTTGCCCATAGAGCCATGTGCGATTGGATCTGATGGCAAAAAACAACCAAGGAGAAATTCATATATGTACACAGTTACAGTTGCTACATTAAAGTGTATGAACACATGTATCCCACTTTATCTTTTTACATTCAGTCATAATACAGTATTTCACATTTGGTTGATGGTTTTTAATGAGTTGTTCTTCAGATCTACAGCTTTTGTCTTGTAGGCACCTCAGACCTGTAGCAGGCACAGGCCTGCGCCGGAAACAGCAGTCAGATGAAGAGCATGCCTGCATGTCAGCAAAGGATGAGCGATTGCCTGCCAGCCAGATGGACTTCTCCTTGTCAGGGTCCTTTCACTTCCTGCAGTCGTCCTTTGATCTGCCTGATGACTAATGACTGCCCTGCAAAGACCCAGGGAGGCAGACACAGGATCCCCATGTATGAGTGTGGATGTAGAAAGGGTTTTTACATGCTGAGCAGGGGGTCCCTATGAGTGAGAGGGAGCCCCCCTCCCATGTTCACACCCATACACACACTCCCCACACACACACACAGAGGAGGTGAAGGGGAGAGGAAAGGTGTCTGAGGAGACATGGGTGGCTGAAAGAGGACAGAGAGGGAGGTCAGACACGGGGCACTGACAGACACACACTGACAGGACCTCTTAAGGAGACATAGACACCCGATCTGACCTCTGTGAGTGGACCATCTTCATCAGGAAAATCAAACACAGTTGCCTCAGAATGACAGAACAAAGCCTTTAATGTGTAATCTAAACTGCGAGTCATCATCTGGGTCCTTCTATCCCTTATCTACATCTGAAATCTCCCCAGTCTCACAGTAAGGCTACGTCCACACTAGCCCAGATAGATTTGAAAACGGCGTTTACATCTGAAAACGCTCCGCGTCCACACTACCGTTTTCAGTCGTTTTCACAGAGTTGTGTGTCCACATTGAAACAGCCGAAAACACTTATGTTCCAGTACTGCACATGCGTGAAGCGCAAGAAGATTCGGCCTGCCTCACTTCTGTCTGCCGTTTATTTACTTTCCGGCTCGTTGAAACGTCGCGGCAAAATGTTGAAGAAAAGCACCGAGTTTTTTTAATGGACTAACAATGAGGTGGAGTTGTTGCTGCGAGTAACACAAAAGTACAATCTGAAGCATGTACAAACTGATAGCAAACAAAACAACTGCTGTATAATGCCCTCCGCTATCTTTGTTTAATTGGTCACGTGACTGCATCACATGACTAAAATGCGTCATCGTTTTCGAAAGTCTGTGTTTTTGAGTGTCCACACTGCGACGGGACAGCTCCGTTTTGAAATGTATGCGTTTTCGAGAACTTTTTTCCTTGGGGAAAACGCCGTCTCAGTGTGGACGGGAGGCCAAAATGGAGAGAAAACAATGTGTTTTCAAATGAAAACGCATTAGTGTGGACGTAGCCTATATCCCTGGTCAGTAAATGCTTATATCAGCTTGGCAGCTGAACCTTCTCCATTCTCCACACAGACTTACAGATGGACAGATGGCGTCCCTGGATGGAAAGTGAAATGTGAGAAATGAGAACCAGGTGTATGAGGGATGGGGGTAAGACTGGGCAGACACAGTGGAGGGGCGTTGGTGTTCCAAGCTGACCTCAGCAAAGGGCCAGCAGGTCAGTGAGGGGTCAGGGTGTACACGGGAGGGGTAGAAAACAGAGGTGAGAAGGTTAGAGAGGTAAATCCAGGGGATGAGGATGTTGCGGTGGCGGGGGGTGTGATCTCTTCGTTTAAACAGGTCACCTCTTGGCTAATCGTCAGGGGAAGTGACCCTGAGCTGGCCCCGTGATTGGTTACCGTTTAGCCGACAAGCATACTTTCCCTTCGGTTAACTGGTGTGGTGCGTTTCATGTTGATTCATCGCTTTGGAATTGAATGAGTGACAGCGCCGCTTTGGCGGGATGTCTTTATCTTGCCAATTACTGTAGCCGGGCCTTTTGTTGCCTTCCTGCCAGCCCTTGGGAGAGATCACACGGGCTGTCAGTCAGAGCCAGCTTCCCGCAGAGACACAGAGTGATTGACAAGCACACGGATTGACAGATTGCCGCGGTGGCTCTGTGTGTGTGTGTGTAGTGTAAATGACTGCTGCTGCTTCAGCATGGGGCTAATGAACAAAGATATTTCCATTGTCACTCTTTTATTTGATATGACTGATGAAAACTAGCTTAGTTGGGATCAAAGTGAATTACAGTCATGGAATGCAATCTGATTTGCAATTTAAGCATTTAAAACGGCACAGTGAAAGGAGTGACTCATGCATGACAGGCACAAAATGGCTGTTGCGGGAACTGAACCTGTGAACCTCTGGCGATGTGACAGCCTTTCTAACCGCTACGACACCCTGTCTCCAACTGTGAATTTGTATTAATTCAACTTTCCGCCGACAGCCTGCCTTTAGCCAAGCCGCTACCTTGCTCACACAGTTGACCTGAATCATTTCAATGATAAAGCAAGAGCACCTTCACAGCCTCTTTGACTCAGCTGTCAATGAGTGATCATGCTGCATCCAGGAAGGTCCCAACCTTATGCAAAAGCCACACCTTTTGACATTTAAATCAATAAGCCGGTGTGGTGGGGGGCGGGGTTCACCGAGTGTCCCCACCAACACTCGGTGAACTTTTAACACAGACGTTGCTGCTTTGAAGAATGCAAATACGATCCGCCCCTCTTGAAAGGTTTACAGGAAAAATCAGCGGCAGCAGTGGAGTATCTAAACATTTGCAGATGATTTATCACCCACAGGATACATCGGCTCAGGTTGAAAGGACACGAGGAACACACCAGTGCGGGATTAAAGATAAACAGGAATAAATCCAGAGGGAAAAGGGGAGGTGGTGGGTCTGGAAGAATGTGGAAATGGAGGGGGGGCACTTGATTTATGCCCCTTTTGGTATTTAAATCATCCTCTAACACTTCTTCTTGTGAAATCATGTGCCTTCATTCCCACTTTTTAGCCCAGTTCACCTCTAGCTGGCGAGGTTGAATTTTTAAACCAGCCAATGGGACAGCGTCAGCTTATTGTCCTCCGCCATGGCTGAAAGCCAGGAGGGAGATGAAAGCATGACAGCCAATGAGTCACACCTGTCACCGCTGACAACTTATTGTCTGTGAGCAAACTTTTTGTATTGCCACAGCCATTGATTAAAAAAGAAAAAAATGTGTGATGAAGTGTGTATGCGTTGTGCTGCTGGGTGTCAAAATGATGTAATGATGGTCAACGAAGCCATGAAAGGACGACTATTTTTCATTTTCCAAGCAGTGAGAAAGAACAGGAGGAAGGAAAAGAGAGACGTCTGGAAGGGAGAGGCAGCAGGGAGGGAGGAGGTGAATGAGCAATATATGAGTGTTGAGAGAGCAGAGGGGGAAAAAAAGAAGGAACGCCAAGGCTTCAGGTTTGATGTGGGCGTTTTTTTGACAGCTATAATTCTCCAGCCTACAGAATTTCATCAACACAAGTTGTGTTAAAGCTGTGCCGCAGGGCTGCGGCCCTTTCAAGTCCCAAGCTCTGACAGGTAGATTTATTAGTCCTGAAATTTGTACAGATCAGACGTCACTCATGGCAAACTGTCAAAGTGTCAGCGCTGCAGTGTTCCTGCAGGGGCCCTTTGCTTTTTCTCGGCATTTCTGCAGGGACAGAAGATTTTTCACCACCGCTCCGACTCAAAACATTATCGCTGTGCAAGCCAGAATACGGAGGGAGCAGAATTCATATCCCACTTAAGTCTCCTGATCCAAACATTTTTGACATATAGCGGAAATAAAGAGTGACATAAATCATGAAAAAGTACATTTGTCTGAGATTAGCTGCAAAAAAAAAAAAAAAAGAAAAGCAGAGGAAAAAGTTTAAAAGTAGCGTCTGGACTTTTTTTCTCTTTTTTCATTTTGATGGATCATAAATCTACCAACTTGGAGTCTGGTTACTCTTTCTGGGCACAAGCTCAATCAACTCACTATAACCTGAGGTTTTGGAGTTTGAATGAGAAAAGTAAGCCAGTTGGTCAAGACAGGAGGAAGGGAGGAGAAAAGGTGGAGGTGCTGAGTGACACGGAAGGGAAAAGGAGGAGGAGGTAAACAGAGGGCATGTACAGGTTAAGTTCACACTGCCAGATTTATGACCTGGTAAGACGTGTTGGTTCTCTGCAGTTGTGAGGAAGATGCATGTAATTGAAAAGAGGGGGGAAAAAACTGTTGGAGGGCAGAAGCAGGTTGGAGGAGAGAGGGAATGACGAAGTAGGGGGAGGGCTGTTGCTGAAGGCGGGAGGTAGGGAGGTGAGTCGCTCTCTTGGCTGCTTGATAAGGACTTCCTTCAGCTCGACATCTGGTTCTGATATTTCAAAGTTAATTAGTCATATTGGGGATGTCTGAAGATAAATTTATCATCCAGCAAAGAACACAAACATTTTGAAAAATGAAAGGAAGTGAGGTGACACATTGCCTGACGTTTAAATAAATCATTTCAGCATGATTAAAAACTTACGGCCTGCTGATGGGAGTGAGCAGCTTGAGAGGGAGGGTGGGAGCGGAGACAGGACCCATCGTACAGGGAAAGCCTTGTTTCAGTGTTTTAATTACTGCGCCTGCTGTGTGTGACTCGTCTTCACGTCGGAATAAGAAGTAGTTCATTTGTGGAAAAAGAGCATCTGTGACAACTATTACGGCAGCTCAATGTGTTTTTTCTCCTTCTGCTTTTATTTCGAGAATTGTGGTTAACTTTGTGAAGGAAGAAACAAAAAACATGGATGTATCTTCACAACACCTCTCCTTGCTTTGCTGTTCAGGTTGTTTAAAGAACAGGATAGCCTCATCTTTTTAACTTAGGCCTTCCTGTGAGGAATATGTTATGTATAACAAAAGAGATGCTTTTCTACATTCTTCATCTGCTCCTATTGAGAAGCTCTTCTATGTTGTGAGCTCAGTTTGCGTTTCTGAATTCGAGCACTAATAGCACACCATACTGCAGTAAAATGCTGCACCATAAATTTTGACAGGGTAGTGGTTTGACTGCAATTGTCATGCTAGCTGCTGCATTTTGTGATAACAGGTGTCCTACAGTGAAAGAAACCAACTTTAACAGTCGTGTCTGGAGAAACAACCAAAACCATATAGTGTGCATTTCTTTACAACTCTAATATTGATGTCAACAATATATGGAAACAAGGAGTTACAGTAATTTTAGTGCAACAGCAGGAAAGCAATTCTTTGTCAGTTGTAGCAATGAGAAGAAGTACGCACATTTTCGCATGCATGTGTGGTACCTATGAAACCAAGATATTGGGTTGCCGGTACAGGTTGGGTTGGGACGTTGATGATATGTCCAACTTCTGACTGTTATCTCACTCTTTGCTAGTAGCCAAGGTGGCTGCAACCTAGGGCAGGAACTAAATTGTGCTCCACCATCAAAGTTTTGACCAGCATGAACAGTACACTTCATGTATTTTACCATGTAAAAGTACACATCCACTAAGGGTAAGTATGTAAGAACACAATTTAAGACTGCAAATGTGTTATCCAGCTAGCAGTCGTGAGCTTACTAGCTAAATGTTTTGTGTATCTACATATCTACATGCTAGGGCAGGTGTCTTGAACTCCAGGCCTCGAGGGCCGTTGTCCTGATGTGTCCTTGATCCAACACAGCAGATTTAAATGGCTAAATGACCTCCTCAACATGTCTTGAAGTTCTCCAGAGGCCTTGTAATGAACTAATCAATTGATTCAGGTGTGTTAACCCAGGATGAGATCTAAAACCTGCAGGACACCAGCCTTCAAGTCCTGGAGTTCGAGACCCCTGTGCTAGGGTTTCTTGTTAGCTAGTCAGAAATAAGTTAGCTAACTTCTTAGCTAGTTTTTTTGTGTTTCCTCATGGAACCCTTAATGCTTCGTTCGAATAGGACACTAGAGGAGTTGTAAGATGCATCCTTAATTATAAATGTACCTAATATAATGAATAATAATATATAATGGGTAAGAAATAGTGGTAGTACATCGTTTGGATGGGCTTTAGTAACCTATCCACGTCTGGTTGACAAAATAGTAGGTTGAATATTTT